>NW_027643929.1:0-30354 GCF_032717465.1 Coenobita brevimanus
CAGCACCCATACCTACTTATCTGCCCTGCCCCAGCACCCATACCTACTTATCTGCCCTGCCCTGGCACCCATACCTACTTATCTACCCTGCCCCGGCACCCATACCTACTTATCTACCCTGCCCCGGCACCCATACCTACTTATCTACCCTGCCCCGGCACCCATACCTACTTATCTACCCTGCCCTGGCACCCATACCTACTTATCTACCCTGCCCCGGCACCCATACCTACTTATCTACCCTGCCCCGGCACCCATACCTACTTATCTACCCTGCTCCGGCACCCATACCTACTTATCTACCCTGCCCTGGCACCCATACCTACTTATCTACCCTGCCCCAGCACCCATACCTACTTATCTACCCTGCCCCGGCACCCATACCTACTTATCTACCCTGCCCCAGCACTCCTATCTGCCTACCCTGCCCCAGCACCCATACCTACTTATCTACCCTGCCCCAGCACTCCTATCTGCCTACCCTGCCCCAGCACCCCTACCTACTTATCTACCCTGCCCCAGCATTCCTATCTGCCTACCCTGCCCCAGCACCCATATCTGCTTATCTACCCTGCCCCAGCACCCATATCTACTTATCTACCCTGCCCAGCACCCATACCTACTTATCTACCCTGCCCCAGCACCCATACCTACTTATCTACCTGTCCTGGCCCAGCACCCCTACCTACCTACCTATCCTACCCCAGCACCCTTACATACCTACCTACCCTGCTCCAGCACCCCTAACTAGCTACCTACCCAACCCCGGCACCCCTGCCTACCTACCTACCCAGCCCCAACATCCCTGCCTACTTACCTACCCTGCCCCAGCACCCCACCTCTTCCTACCTACCCTGTACTAACACCTCACCCCTACCTACCTACCCTGTACCAGCACCCATACCTACCCTGTACCAGCACCCGTACCTACCCTGCACCAGCACCCATACCTACCCTGCACCAGCACCCCACCCCTATCTACCTACCTACCCTGTACCAGCACCCCACCTCTATCTACCTACCTACCCTGTACCAGCACCCCTACCTACTCTGCACCAGCACCCCACCCTAACCTACCTACCCTGCCCCAACACCCATACCTACCTATTGTACATACCCTGCCCTAGCACCCCTACCTTCCTACCATACCCCAGCACCCCTACTTACATACCTACCATGCCTCAGCACCCCTACTTACATACCTACCATGCCCCAGCACCCCTACTTACATACCTACCATACCCCAGCACCCCTACTTACATACCTACGATGCCCCAGCACCCCTACTTACCTACCATGCTCCAGCACCCCTACTTATATAACTACCATGCTCCAGCACCCCTACTTACATACCTGCCATGCCCCAGCACCTCTACTTACATACCTACCATGCCCCAGCACCTCTACTTACATAACTACCATGCCCCAGCACCCCTACTTACATACCTACCATACCCCAGCACCCCTACTTACATACCTACGATGCCCCAGCACCCCTACTTACCTACCATGCTCCAGCACCCCTACTTACATAACTACCATGCTCCAGCACCCCTACTTACATACCTGCCATGCCCCAGCACCTCTACTTACATACCTACCATGCCCCAGCACCTCTACTTACATACCTACCATGCCCCAGCACCCCTACTTACATACCTACCATGCCCCAGCACCCCTACTTACATACCTACCATGCCCCAGCACCCCTACTTACATACCTACCATGCCCCAGCACCCCTACTTACATACCTACCATACCCCAGCACCCCTACTTACATACCTACGATGCCCCAGCACCCCTACTTACCTACCATGCTCCAGCACCCCTACTTACATAACTACCATGCTCCAGCACCCCTACTTACATAACTACCATGCTCCAGCACCCCTACTTACATACCTGCCATGCCCCAGCACCTCTACTTACATACCTACCATGCCCCAGCACCTCTACTTACATACCTACCATGCCCCAGCACCCCTACTTACATACCTACCATGCCCCAGCACCCCTACTTACATACCTACCATGCCCCAGCACCCCTACTTACATACCTACCATGCCCCAGCACCCCTAACTACCTACCTACCTGGATCTGGCACCCCTCACTACCTACTTACCCTGCTCTGGTACCCTTAACTACCTACCTACCTTGCTCCAGTACCCCTACCTATTTACCTACCCTGCCCCAGCACCCCTACCTACCTATCTACCCTGCCCCTGGATGCCTACCTACCCTGCCCCAGCACCTGTCCTTACCTACCTACTGTCCCAGCACCCCTACCTATCTACCAACCCTGCCCCAGCACCCCTCCCTACCTATCTACCCTGCCCCAACACCCCTCCCTACCTCCCTACCCTGTTCCAGCACCCCTACCTACTTACCTACCTACCTACCCTGCTCCAGCACCCGTAACTACATGCCTACCCTGCCTCAGCACCTCTCCCTACCTACCTACCCTGTCCCAGCACCCCTATCTACTTATCTACCCTGCCCCAGCACCTCTAGCTAATTATATACCCTGCTCCAGCACCACAACCTGCCTGCCCTGTCCCAGCACCTCTCCCTACCAACCTACCCTGTTCCAGCATCCCACCCCTGCCTACCTACTCTGCCCCAGCACCCCATCCCTACCTACCTACCTTGCCCAAGCACCCCATCCCTACCTACCTACCTTGCCCAAGCACCCCATCCCTACCTACCTACCTTGCCCAAGCACCCCATCCCTACCTACCTACCTTGCCCAAGCACCCCATCCCTACCTACCTACCTTGCCCAAGCACCCCATCCCTACCTACCTACCTTGCCCAAGCACCCCATCCCTACCTACCTACCTTGCCCAAGCACCTCATCCCTACCTACCTACCTTGCCCAAGCACCCCATCCCTACCTACCTACCTTGCCCAAGCACCCCATCCCTACCTACCTACCTTGCCCAAGCACCCCATCCCTACCTACCTACCTTGCCCAAGCACCCCATCCCTACCTACCTACCTTGCCCAAGCACCCCATCCCTACCTACCTACCTTGCCCAAGCACCCCATCCCTACCTACCTACCTTGCCCAAGCACCCCATCCCTACCTACCTACCTTGCCCAAGCACCCCATCCCTACCTACCTACCATGCCCAAGCACCCCATCCCTACCTACCTACTCTCCCCCAGCACCCCATCCCTGCCTACATACCCTTCTCAAGCACCCCATCCCTACCTACCTACTCTCCTCCAGCACCCCATCCCTACCTACCTACTCTCCTCCAGCACCCCATCCCTACCTACCTACTCTCCTCCAGCACCCCATCCCTGCTTCCCATCCCTACCTACCTACTCTCCTCCAGCACCCCATCCCTGCTTCCCATCCCTACCTACCTACTCTCCTCCAGCACTCCATCCCTGCTTCCCATCCCTACCTACCTACCCTGCCCCAGCACCCCTACCTACCCTGCCCCAGCACCCCTACCTACCCTGCCCCAGCACCCCTACCTACCCTGCCCCAGCACCCCTACCTACCCTGCCCCAGCACCCCTACCTACCCTGCCCCAGCACCCCTATCTACCCTGCCCCAGCACCCCTATCTACCCTGCCCCAGCACCCCTATCTACCCTGCCCCAGCACCCCTATCTACCCTGCCCCAGCACCCCTATCTCCCCGGCCCCAGCACCCCTATCGACCCTGCCCCAGCACCCCTATCTACCCTGCCCCAGCACCCCTATCTACCCTGCCCCAGCACCCCTATCTACCCTGCCCCAGCACCCCTACCTACCTACCGACCCTACCCTGCCCCAGCACCCCTACCTACCTACCTACCCTACCCTGCCCCAGCACCCCTACCTACCTACCTACCCTACCCTGCCCCAGCACCCCTACCTACCTACCTTCCCTACCCTGCCCCAGCACCCCTACCTACCTACCTACCCTACCCTGCCCCAGCACCCCTACCTACCTACCTACCCTACCATGCCCCAGCACCCCTACCTACCTACCTTCCCTACCCTGCCCCAGCACCCCTACCTACCTACCTACCCTACCCTGCCCCAGCACCCCTACCTACCTACCTACCCTACCCTGCCCCAGCACCCCTACCTACCTACCTACCCTACCCTGCCCCAGCACCCCTACCTACCTACCTACCCTACCCTGCCCCAGCACCCCTACCTACCTACCTACCCTACCCTGCCCCAGCACCCCTACCTACCTACCTACCCTACCCTGCCCCAGCACCCCTACCTACCTACCTACCCTACCCTGCCCCAGCACCCCTACCTACCTACCTACCCTACCCTGCCCCAGCACCCCTCCCTACCTACCTACCCTACCCTGCCCCAGCACCCCGACCTACCTACCTACCCTACCCTGCCCCAGCACCCCTACCTACCTACCTACCCTACCCTGCCCCAGCACCCCTACCTACTTACCCTCCCTACCCTGCCCCAGCACCCCTACCTACCTACCCTCCCTGCCCTGCCCCAGCACCCCTACCTACCTACCTACCTACCCTGTCCCAGCACACCTACCTACCTACCTACCTACCCTGCCCCAGCACCCCTACCTACCTACCCTGCCCCAGCACCCCTACCTACCTACCCTGCCCCAGCACCCTATCTACCTACCCTGTTCCAGCACCCCTACCTACTTATATACCTTGCCTCAGCACCCTTACCTACCCTTCCCTAACACCCATACATATCTATCTACCCTGCCCCTGTACCCAAACATATTTACCTACCCTGCCCTAGCACCCCTAGTTACCTACCTACCTTGCCCCAGCATCCCTATTACCTACCTACCCTGTCCCAGCACCACTACCTGCCTACTTATCTACCCTGCTCCAGCACCACTACCTGCCTACCCTGCTCCAGCACCACTACCTGCCTACCCTGCTCCAGCATCCCTATCTACCTACCTATCCTGCCCCAGCACCCCTACCTACCTACCTATCCTGCCCCAGCACCTCTCCCTACCTATCTACTGTCCCAGCATCCAAACCCTACCTACCTACTCTGCCCCAGCACCCCACCCCT
Organism: Coenobita brevimanus; assembly: GCF_032717465.1. Classification (NCBI taxonomy): domain Eukaryota; kingdom Metazoa; phylum Arthropoda; class Malacostraca; order Decapoda; family Coenobitidae; genus Coenobita; species Coenobita brevimanus. The sequence continues at coordinate 5,026 of NW_027643929.1, forward strand.
ACCTGTTTACCCTGCTCCAGCACCCCTACCTACCCTGCCCCAGCACCCCTACCTACCCTGCCCCAGCACCCCTGCCTAATTATCTGCCTAGCCCCAGCACCTCTCCCTACCAACCTACCCTGTCCCAGCATCCCACCCATACCTACCTACCCTGCCCCAGCACCTCTCCCTACCAACCTACCCTGTCCCAGCATCCCACCCATACCTGCCTACCCTGTCCCAGCACCCCTGCCTACTTATCTACCTAGCCCCAGCACCTCTCCCTACCAACCTACCCTGTCCCAGCATCCCACCCCTACCTACCTACCCTGCCCCAGCACCCCTACCTACCTACCTACCCTACCCTGCCCCAGCACCCCTACCTACCTACCTACCCTACCCTGCCCCAGCACCCCTACCTACCCTGCCCCAGCACCCCTACCTACCCTGCCCCAGCACCCCTACCTACCCTGCCCCAGCACCCCTCCCCACCCTTCCCAAGCACCCCTCCCTACCCTGCCCCAGCACCCCTACCTACCTACCCTCCCTGCCCTGCCCCAGCACCCCTACCTACCTACCTACCTACCTACCCTGTCCCAGCACCCCTACCTACCTACCTACCTACCCTGCCCCAGCACCCCTACCTACCTACCCTGCCCCAGCACCCTATCTACCTACCCTGTTCCAGCACCCCTACCTACTTATATACCTTGCCTCAGCACCCTTACCTACCCTTCCCTAACACCCATACATATCTATCTACCCTGCCCCTGTACCCAAACATATTTACCTACCCTGCCCTAGCACCCCTAGTTACCTACCTACCTTGCCCCAGCATCCCTATTACCTACCTACCCTGTCCCAGCACCACTACCTGCCTACTTATCTACCCTGCTCCAGCACCACTACCTGCCTACCCTGCTCCAGCACCACTACCTGCCTACCCTGCTCCAGCATCCCTATCTACCTACCTATCCTGCCCCAGCACCCCTACCTACCTACCTATCCTGCCCCAGCACCTCTCCCTACCTATCAACTGTCCCAGCATCCAAACCCTACCTACCTACTCTGCCCCAGCACCCCACCCCTACCTGTTTACCCTGCTCCAGCACCCCTACCTACCCTGCCCCAGCACCCCTACCTACCCTGCCCCAGCACCCCTACCTACCCTGCCCCAGCACCCCTGCCTAATTATCTGCCTAGCCCCAGCACCCCTACCTACCCTGCCCCAGCACCCCTGCCTAATTATCTGCCTAGCCCCAGCACCTCTCCCTACCAACCTACCCTGTCCCAGCATCCCACCCATACCTGCCTACCCTGCCCCAGCACCCCTGCCTACTTATCTACCTAGCCCCAGCACCTCTCCCTACCAACCTACCCTGTCCCAGCATCCCACCCATACCTACCTACCCTGCCCCAGCACCCCTACCTACCTACCTACCCTGCTCCAGCACCCCTACCTACCTACCTACCAACCCTGCTCCAGCACCCCTACCTACCTACCTACCTACCCTGCTCCAGCACCCCTACCTACCTACCTACCTAACTACCCTGCTCCAGCACCCCTACCTACCTACCTACCCTGCTCCAGCACCCCTACCTACCTACCTACCCTGCTCCAGCACCCCTACCTACCTACCCTGCTCCAGCACCCCTACCTACCTACCTACCTACCTACCCTGCTCCAGCACCCCTACCTACCTACCTACCTACCTACCCTGCCCTAGCACCCCTACCTACCTACCTACCCTGCCCTAGCACCCCTACCTACCTACCTACCCTGCCCCACCACCCCTACCTACCTACCTACCCTGCCCCACCTCCCCTACCTACCTACCTACCCTGCCTCAGCACCCGTAACTACCTACCTACCTACCCTGCCCCAGCACCCGTAACTACCTTCCTACCTACCCTGCTCCAGCACCCGTAACTAACCTACCTACCCTGCTCCAGCACCTGTAACTACCTACCTACCCTGCCTCAGCACCCTTAACTACCTTCCTACCCTGTCCCAGCACCCCTACTTCCTTATCTGCCCTGCTTTATCACCCCTACCTACTTATATACCCTGCTCCAGCACCCCTACCTACCCTGCCCTAGCATACCCCTACCTACTTGTATACCCTGCTCCAGCACCCCTACCTACCCTGCCCTAGCACCCATACATATTTACCTACCCTGCCCTAGCACCCATACATATTTACCTACCCTGCCCTAGCACCCATACATATTTACTTACCCTGCCCTAGCACCCATACATATTTACCTACCCTGCCCTAGCACCCATACATATTTACCTACCCTGCCCTAGCACCCATACATATTTACCTACCCTGCCCTAGCACCCATACATATTTACCTACCTTGCCCTAGCACCCATACATATTTACCTACCTTGCCCTAGCACCCATACATATTTACCTACCCTGCCCTAGCACCCCTACCTACCCTGCCCTAGCACCCATACCTACCCTGCCTCAGCACCCCTATTATCTACCTACCCTGCCCCAGCATCCTTATTACCTGCCTACCCTGCCCCAGCACCCCTACCTACCAACCTATTGTCCTAGCATCCCACCACTACCTACTTACCCTGCCCCAGCACCCCACCCCTACCTACATACCCTGCCCCAACACCCCTACCTGCCTACATACCCTGCCCCAACAACATACCCTGCCCCAACACCCCTATCTACCTATTGTACCTACCCTGCCTTAGCACCCTTACCTGCCTACCTACCCTGCACCAGCAACCCTACCTATCTATCTACTCTGCCCCAACACCTATATCTACATATTGTACATACTTTGCCCTAGCATCTCTACCTACCCACCTAACTACCACACCATCCTTACCTACCTACCTACCCTGCTACAGCACTCCTACCTACCTAATATACATACCCTGCTCCAGCACCCCTACCTACCTATCTACCCCACCCCAGCATCCCTACCTAACTATCTACCCTGCTCCAGCACCACTACCTACATATCTACCCCAACACAGCATCCCTACCTACGTATCTACCCCACCCCAGCATCCCTGCCTACCTATCTACCCCACCCCAGCATCCCTACCTACCTATCTACCCTGCCCCAGCACCACTACCTCCATATCAACCCTGCTCCAGCACCCGTACCTACCTATCTACCTCATCCCAGCACCCATATCTACCTACCTACCCCACCCCAGCATCCCTACCTATCTATCTACACTGCTCCAACACCTCTGCCTACATGTCTACCCCACCCCAGCATCCCTACCTTCCTATCTACCCTGCCCCAGCACCCCTACCTACATATGTACCCCATCCTAGCATCCCTACCTACCTATCTACCCCACCCCAGCATCCCTACCTACATATCTACCTCACCCCAGCATCCCTACCTACATATCTGCCTCACCCCAGCATCCCTACCTACATATCTACCTCACCCCAGCATCTCTACTTATCTATCTACCCTGCTACAACACCCCTACCTACCTATCCACCCCACCTCAGCATCGCTACCTACATATCTACCTTGCTCCAGCATCCCTACCTACCTATCTACCCTGCTCCAGCATCCCTACCTACCTATCTACCCCACCCCAGCACCCCTACCTACCTATCTACCCTGCTCCAGCACCCCTACCTACCTATCTACCCTGCTCCAGCACCCCTACCTACCTACCCACCCCACCCCAGCATCCCTACCTACCTATCTACCTGCTTCAGCATCCCTATCTACCCCACCCCAGCATTCCTCCCTACCTATCTACCCTGCTCCAGCATCCCTACCTACTTATCTACCCTGCTCCAGTATTGCTACCTACTTATCTACCCCACCCCAGCACCCTTACCTACCCATCTGTCCCACCCCAGCACCCCTACCTACCTTTCTATCCTGCTGCAGCATCCCTACCTACCTATATACCCTACCCCAGCGCCCCAACATTCCTATCTACCCCATCCCAGCATCCCTACCTATCTATCTACCCTGCTCCAGCATCCCTACCTACATATCTACCCTGCTCCAGCATCCCTACCTACCTATCTACCCTGCTCCAGCATCCCTACCTACCTATCTACCCTACCCCAGCAGCCCTACCTACCTATCTACCCTACCCCAGCACCCTTACCTACCTATCTACCCTACCCCAGCATCTCTACCTACCTATCAACCCCACCCCAGCATCTCTACTTACCTATCTACCCCACCCCAGCACCCTTGACTACCTATCTACCCCACCCCACCATCCCTACCTACCTATCTACCCTGCTCCAGCATCGATACCTACCTATGTACCCCACCCCAGCACCCTTACCTACCCATCTATCCCACCCCAGCACCCCTACTTACCTTTCTACCCTGCTTCAGCACCCCTACCTATAGAAATACTCTACCCCAGCACCCCAACGTTCCTATCTACCCCATCCCAGCACCCCTACGTTCCTATCTACCCCACCCCAGCATCCCTATCAACCCCACCCCAGCATCCCTATCTTCCCCACCCCAGCATCCCTACCTACCTATCTACCCTGCCACAGCACCCCTACCTATCTACCCTGCCCCAGCACCCCTACCTATCTACCCTGCCCCAGCACCCCTACCTATCTACCCTGCCCCAGCACCCCTACCTACCTACCTATTTATCCCACCAACATCCCTACCTACCTATCTACCCCACACAATCCCTACATACCTATCTACCCCACCCCAGCATCACTACCTACCTATCTACCCCACCCCAGCACCCCAACCTTCCTATCTACCCCATCCCAGCACCCCTACCTTCCTATCTACCCCATCCCAGCACCCCTACCTTCCTATCTACCCCATCCCAGCACCCCTACCTTCCTATCTACCCCATCCCAGCACCCCTACCTTCCCTATCTACCCTGCCCCAGCACCCCTACCTACCTACCTATTTACCCCACCAACATCCCTACCTACCTATCTACCCCACACACAATCCGTACCTAGCTATCTACCCCCCCCCAGCATCACTACCTACCTATCTACCCCACCCCAGCACCCCAACCTTCCTATCTACCCCAACCCAGCACCCCTACCTTCCTATCTACCCCATCCCAGCACCCCTACCTTCCTATCTACCCCAAACCAGCACCCCCTACCTTCCTATCTACCCCATCCCAGCACCCCTACCTTCCTATCTACCCCACCCCAGCATCTCTACCTATCCATCTACCCTGCTCCAGCACCCCTGTCTACATATCTACCACACCCCAGCACCTCTGTCTACATATCTACCCCACCCCAGCACCCCCACCTACCTATCTACCCTGCCCCAGGAATCCTACCTACCTATCTACCCCACCCTAGCATCCCTACCCACCTATCTACCCTGCCCCAGCACCCTTCCCTATCAATCTACCCCACCCCAGCATCCCTACCTACCTATCTACCCTGCTCCAGTACCCCTACCTACCTATCTACCCCACCCCAGCACCCATACCTACTTATCTACCCCACCCCAGTATCCCTACCTACCTATCTACACTGCTCCAACACCTCTGCCTACATGTCTACCCCACCCCAGCATCCCTACCTACCTACCTATCTACCCTGCCCCAGCACCCCTGCCTACCTATGTACCCCATCCAAGCATCCCTACCGACCTATCTACCCCACCCCAGCATCCCTACCTACATATCTACCCCACCCCAGCATCCCTACTTACCTATCTACCCTGCTACAACACCCCTACCTACCTATCCACCCCACCCCAGCATCCCTACTTATCTACCCTGCTCCACCACCCCAACCTACCTATCTACCCTGCACCACCACCACAACCTACCCTATCTACCCTGCTCCACCACACCTACCTACCCTGCTTCAGCACACCTACCTTCCTATCTACCCCACCCCAGCAACCCTACCTACCTCTCTACCCAACCCCATCACCCCTACAGACCTACCTACCCTCCACCACCACCCCTACCTACATATCCACCCCACCCCAGCATCCCTACTTATCTATCTACTCTGCTCCACCACCCCTACCTACCTATCTACCCTGCTCCACGACCCCTACCTACCTATCTTACCTGCTCAACGACCCCCACCTACCTATCTACCCTGCTCAACGACCCCTACCTACCTATCTACCCTGCTCCAGCACACCTACCTACCTATGTACACTGCCCTAGCATCCCTACCTGCATATCTACCCTGCTACAGCACTCGTACCTACCTATCCACCCACCTATGTACACTGCCCAAGCATCCCCTACCTGCATATCTACCCCGCTCCAGCACCCGTACCTACCTATTCACCCCACCCCAGCATCCCTCCCTACCTATCTACCCTGCTCCAGCACCCCTACCGACCTACCCCACCTCAGCCTCCCTACCTATCTATATACTTATATATATATATAATATATATATATATATATATATATATATATATATATATCATATATAAAAGTCACATCACTCTGATCAGTCCGGTCTTTCTCAAGAAAGCCATCAATTTATCAGTCATAACAATGTCCCCATCACCCAGGATGGTGGAAAGTGTGAAGGGGACGTCTGCTGCGCCGCAGTAATTAATAAGTGAAGCACGTTCACGAATAAATCGCCGACAGCGCAGGATGATATGACTGATAGATAACACCGCATCACAGATGTCACAGTGCGGTGGGAAGCGTCTTTCCATATAAGGTTTCATATGTGTTAAAATGGTGACATTGAGCCGTAACCGTGCCAACACTTTTTCTTCCAGGCGACTGGGGCGGTTGGCGGTGTCCCAGTCGCCCAGGTACGGCTTACAGGTCGGAATATTTAGTCTGGTCCACTGACCTTGCAACAGAAGATTTATTGATTTCTTTCCGAGAGAGAGACTTGACCGTAGATCACGAGGAACTTCCCAAGTCTCCTCGAGCTCTACAGCCGACTTTGCAAGTAAGTCAGCCTGGTCATTGCCGTAGATACGACAATGACCAGGCACCCAGATCAGCGTGAATGACTTGCTGCATGAATGCAACTTATTAACGATGCGGCCCTGGATCTCGTGAGAGTCCGTAGTACAAGATGCAATTGCCTGAAGGGCTGATTTTGAATCTGAAAATATGACAAATGAGTCATGCCTAGAATTGAGAGCATAGTCTTTGGCTTTGTCAATAGCAAAAAGTTCGGAGGTAAACACAGATGTATGAGTTGGCAACCGATACCTAAGTGCACATTCAGTCGACCACACACTTGCACCCACACATTCACTCGACTTGGAGCCGTCGGTGTACAATTGATGGGACCCCAAGTGACGAACACTGATGTTACGAAACAAGTGGTGGACCTCCGCCTCCGGCGCCTTGGTCTTTGGTGCTGGGAGCCATGAGACATCCACTGTAAAGCCGGGTGGCTCCCAAGGCGCTATATTTTTAAACACCAACTTGTCACAGTCACTGGGGTCCACACCAAGCTCCTGAGTCAGTAAGTGGAGGCGAGCGGCAAGTGGCCGATGCACCCCGCATGAAGGTGGTGGTATTGACGCAGGGGGTACAAGCCACATTGTATTACTTTTCATTAATGTCCTTACGCCGTAGGACAAGGCCAGGTGGTCACGGCGAATACGGAGGGGAGGCACATTCGCCTCTACTTCCATACGAGCCACACGTGTACACCGGACAGCTTCAAGACACATTTTGCAAACATTTATTCTGTAGCACATCCAATCCTTTCAGCGTGGCATCAGATGCCGAGCCATACACCTGTGCGCCATAGTCTAGCTTCAATTGAATAAGGGACTTATACACCATTAATAAAGATTTTCTGTTGGCACCCCAGGTAGTTCCCGCTAGGTACTTAAGGACATTTAACGGTTTATCACAACGAGCAAGCAAAGTATTAACGTGGTTTAAAATTCATTCTTCGATCAAAATGTATTCCTAGAAATTTTACAGAAATTTGAAAAGGTACCACCTGATTATCCAAAGTTAAGCACAAATTAGGTACGTTACGATTAGTGAAGACTACAGCGGCACACTTACAGACGGAAAACTTAAATCCCCACTGCAAGGCACATAGGTGGAAGGAGTCAAGGGCTGCTTGAATCCGCCCGCCGAAAATTGTGCATTACGGGAGGAGTGCCATATTGCACAATCGCCAGCATAGAGCGAGTATTTAAGATTCCAGGAGATGGGAGCTGATGACAGAATATCATTGATCATAATACTAAATAAAGTAGGACTAAGAACACTTCCCTGTGGCACCCCGTTTTCCTGGATAAATATATCCAATGTTACGTTACGGGGCAATTTGACAAAGTCCTGTCCCTTAAGAAATTTGAAATAAAAATTGGCAAAATTTCCTCTTAAACCATAAGCATAGAGCTTCATTAGTATACCATGTCGCCATGTCATGTCATAGGCTTTATGGATGTCCAAGAACACCCCTATCATGAATTCTTTATTGGCAAATGCCTCTGCAATACAATGCTCCAAATTCATTAAATGATCTAGTGAACTTCTGTATTTCACGGAAGCCACATTGTTGATCGTTTAACAAATTCTTCGACGCTAAAATAAAACGAAGCCTATTGTTTACCATTTTTTCCATGACCTTACATAGACAAGAAGTCAACACAATAGGACGAAATGATGTGGGATTCATAAGACGACCAGCCTCTTTGGGTATCAGTATGACGAGCGCAAAGTGCCATGAGTTTGGGAACGTTCGAGACGCCCAAATCTCATTGTACAATGCTAACATCTTAATCAGGTTGTCCTGATTAAGATGCTGGATCATACCATACGTGATGGTGTCTGGTTCAGGGCTGGTGTCTTTACAGGATTTTAGGGCAAGGAGCAGTTCATCTAGCATAAACTCTTGGTTGTACGGGAAGTCTACGTCTTCTGTGGCAAAGTCTAATATCTGTAGCTCAGCCATGCGTTTATGATGTTGAAAACGCGGATCATAATTGGCTGAGCTACTTACATGAGAAAAACTCCTGGCGAGGATGTTGGCAACGTCCAGGGGCTCGTCATAGATGTTATTATTAACCCGCAGGGTGGTGATACGTATGTATGGGCCTTTATTATTTAATATTCTTATAGTGGACCAGACTTTACGTAATGGTGGTGTACGAGTCACCGTGGACACAACAGACCGCCAGGAATCACGTTTGGCCCTTATTATTCTCCTTGCCTCAGCCCGTGCCTGTTTGTATGCAATAAAATTTTTCTCAGTGGGCTGACTATCAAAAATCCTGTATCTCCTATTGCGTTTTCTTAATGCTTGTTGGCAATCCGGCGTCCACCAATGTGCTCTATGCTTCGCCTGAACTGTAGAAGTCTTGGGAATAGCAGCCTCAGCTGCGTGTAATATGGAAGTAGGTATATTTTCGACCTTAACATCTATGGTCTCCCCAGATATATCTAAATTGGCGATCCTTGAGAAGGATCCCCAATCTGCTTTCTTATAGTTAAATTTTGGAGGTGGAGTGTCCGAAATGATGTCGCGTGTATAAGAAAGACAGATGGGTAAATGATCACTTCCCAAGGAGTCGTCGCAAAGGGTCCCATGAGGAAATCTTGATGTATACCAGGGGAGGCCAAAGATAAGTCAATGGCCGAAAAGTTACCAGTACGATCATCTACACGAGTCACTCTACCATCATTCAGAAGACAGAGGTTGGACTGTAATATTAGGTCGGCTACTTGCTCCCCACAACCATCAATCCTCAAGCTACCCCATTGATAGTGATGGGCATTAAAGTCGCCCAACACTAACTTATTCCCAGGTAGATGTTCAACTAGTGAATTTAAAGCATCACTATCAGTGGGGCCGTGTGGAGTACAGTACAGAGAGCAAATAGGCAGATACATGTTATTAAATTTCACTCTGCACGCGACCGCTTCCAGAGTAGAATTTAGAATCACTTCCGTTTGTGGGTGTGATTTGTGGGTGTATATGGCGACTCCGTGACCTTCATATCTTCTATACGAGTGGTAGTGTTTTAACTGTGGAGGATCAGGGTGATCCTCCAGGCGCGTCTCCTGTAAACAAACAATGTCTGGCCTGTGTATTGACAGCAAGATTGCTATATTTGGTAACTTATTCCCGACACCTCTGCAATTCCACTGTAATACAGTGAAAGCGACGGTTTAATATTTACGAGGGTGGCCAGTGCTCTTAGTTTTTTATGCCGCCCGCCACGAGGCGAGTGGCTACTGGGGGACCTTTCCCGGTGCTTGCTCGTGGAGATCTCCATATTCTCATCAATAACAAGGCTCCCAGAATCCATCGAGGAAGAGCTATTCTTTCTCTCGCTCACTGGACTAGGAGCAGGAAGGACATGAGGACGTGACTGTTTGGTGAGGGTGGTCAAGATTAATTTTATCTGACTTGTCAGGCTTCTGTTTTGGCCGCACTGACTGCGAAGGAGCAGCGGCAGCCTGAGAGTATGAAGTGGCAACAGGGATGTCTGTCAGGGAGTTGGAACGTACAGGAGGCTTAGACTGAGAGGTAGGGCGTGGGGCATGAGGAGCGAATGTAAGGTCAGTCTGTGTCTCAACGGTGCACATCACGGGACGGGACACAACCGCCGATGCATAGGAGATAATAGGCTTGGGAGTTGCATGCAACTCCTTCACCTTCTTCCTTGCATCGTAAAAGGAAATGCCCTCAGTTGCCTTCACTGTGCAGACCTCTTTCTCCTCCTTCCACCTGGGACAAGCCCTCGAGGAAGTGGAGTCAGCATCCTTGCAGAGAAAGCAGCACTCAGTCTCGGATGTACAGTTGTCAGCAGAGTGACCTACAGTCGCGCACTTGCCACACACAATGGTGGAAGCCCGACAAGCCTTTTTGTGGTGTCCATAGAGTTGACACTTTGCACAACGAAGGGGGTTCGGGATGTATGGTCTGACATTTACTATTTCATATCCAACTTTCACATTGGTTGGGAGAGATACCTTTCCAAAAGTCAAAACAACTGTTGCGGTCTTCGTCCTTATGCCTTCCGAAAATCTTGTGATGAATCTGGCCTCTGTTACATCTTGCTAAGCAAGTTCCTGTACGATTTCTTCCTCCTCCATAAGCACAAGATCCCTGCAGGTGATAACACCTTTGCAGGAATTCATGGCGTGCGGGATCGTTTTTTGGACATCGTGACAGTGGAACTTCCTCAGTTTAAGCAAATCCTTGACCTGAGCTGAATTCTTGGTTTTTACGAGAAGGTCTCCACTCGCAAGTTTTTTCACTTGTTCCACCTCCTGCACACCCATCAATCACCTTCTTGATGATGAAGGGATTGAGGCTGGACAGGGGAGTGGAACTAACTGCGTGAATCATGACAAACTCGGCGTTGTGTATGTTAGTGTCAAGACGGGTACGTGTCTGGGGCCGTTCAGTCTGGGGGCAGTCCGTCCGTGCAGCAGTCGGGGGTCGGTCAGGACTACCTCCCCCCCTGAAGGGGGGGGGAGGCAGTAGTGGCGTCCGCCATAGTTACCACTTCCTCCGTGAGAGGAAGTGGGAAGAAAGAGAAGAACAACCAAGGGAGAAATTGCCCGGGGAAAACACACCTAGTCTGAGATTACCCTCTCAAACCACTCTCTGGAGGACGCGCCTGTGTGTCACGCGCCCCAGAGCGATCAGTGGGGGGTACACTCCAGAGGTGAGTAAGCAAAGGCAATCTCAGTAATTAGATATAGACACCTACTATATCTACTAAGGCCAGGGAGGAAAATGAGGTCTAGCTAACCTAACTTTATTGAAAAACGCCCTAGTGGCGAGTAAAAGGAAAAAGCTAACGCCGGTGAGGCAACCCTGCAGCTAGAGGAGAGCTCAGAAATACGTCTTCCTTCTCCACGACCATTCATCAAAGTCGCTTGAGTGTGAGTGTCGCCGTGACCAGGTGACTGTGTCATGTGTCTCTATCCGCACCCTGTCTTATTTATAGTAATATTTCCCCTACAGACTCCCAATCTTGTTTATCCCCTTTGTGATCAGTTCAGTGTATATCCTGCCTAAAAGTGACACATAGACAATACCATATATAATTCAAGATATCCCTGTATGAGCATTGTAGTGTGCACTGAATGTAACTATATTTTGTGGTGCTGAATGTTAACTCTGTGTCTCTGTTCCCCTGTATCTCAAATATCACTCTACGTGTATTGTAACGGTTCGAATTAAGGTAATAGATGTGTTAAGGTGTACTGCCTAGTTTTTATGTCCTGTTCCTTTGTTGGTGCTTTACTTCCGGTCTAGAAAGAGGACCCCGCTTCAGTCGCTAGTGTTTTTAGGACGAGAAGTCGCCTTAAAAACGCCAGCATAACACTGGTGGCAAGCGGTGGTTCTGGATCCGAGTAAAAGCACGGAGGAACGATAAAAGGAAACTTGTACAATGGCAGCCAAACATCACATTCAATTGCCGAAATTCAACCCGGACCAATGTAACATTGATGAGTACTTGGATATGGTTAAACCCCTCTTAGACGTAGGGTTCGACTCAGACAAAGAAAAGATTGCAGTCACATTACCTAACCTGGGTAAAATAATCGCCAGTCACTCCGAAAATCGTCCCGAGACTAAAATGGGATCAATTCAAACAAATTGTGAAACAGGCAGCGACGCCATCTCTGGGCACAGTTGTAGCCTTATCGCAACTAGACGCCCTCACATACAACGGAAGCCTCGATGACACCTTCATCCAGGCTAGGCGGCTCGCTGCGTACCCGGGCACAGACGCAAAAACCCGGGAACAACTCATATTCCACAAACTCCTCAGGACTCTCCCCGGTTTCATTAAAAACCACTTCATAATACATGAACCGACGGGAGACCTGGATAAAGAAATCAACCTAATAAGGCGCCTTCCTAGCCGTCCACTCCTCCCAAACGCATCGGGAACATCAAGCAATTCCCCACGGATCTCATCCCTGTAAATCCGTGGGAATTTTCTCCTTGCTGCCCTGAGTGCCCAATCCACGACATTCGTGAACAGCTAAAAAGTTGCCCGCCGCAGCAAAACAACACAAGAGCGCTTACAAGCCTCCCCAGCATACGCGGATTGCCGCAAGCCTCAAAGCAGGAATGCAAGACGAGGAAGGCACAGAAGGCGCCCCCGCATCCCACCGTAATGACGAGGGCCACCTCACATCGCCCCCAGTCCACGACAGGGGAAACGTCATCTTTCCTTTTCCTTTCCTCTCACTATCTCTTCTATTTTGCCTCCCCTATTCCTGCCCCTATTCCTAACCTTCCCACCTCCACACACCACTTTCTCCACTACTACCGCCTCCCCCTTCCTATTCCTCCCCAACACAAAGCCTGACTCCCCCTTCACAGACTTCCTAGAACCCTTACCTCATCTTCCCTAACCTACTTCCCAAAACCGCCTCCACCTCACTACTCCCGCCCCCCCACCACGCCACACCACCCGCCACCATCACGTCCCCGCCACTCATTTTGCCCGCCAACTCATTCGCCTTCCATAACCCACCAGCCTCCGACTCACTCTCTCCTGCCTCTCTTTCCTCGCTCACCTCCCCCACCCCACCCGCAACCACACCCAACCCACAAACCCCCTACCCCCACTTCACCCTTACCTGACCCACCACCACCTTCCTCTGATTCTAATCCTTCACCAACCTCACCTCCGCCTGCATCTCCTCTGGCTACCCCACCTCCTCCAACCCACCACTCTCAATCACCGCCCGCTACGCCCACCACCAACGCTGCACCACACCACCCATCACCAACTCCACCTTCACCGCCGCGGAAACAACCACCACCACCGTACCACCACAACCAGAGACGAAAATTGAGAGGGTGCTATAGCGCCACCACGACCGCCCACCTGTCAGAATCCTAGGGACCCCCCACCTTCTCCGCCTCCTACGCCGGACTGACCACCCATCCTCCCTCCGGCTCACTCTCAACCCCCATCAGGAGCCTAACACCTTCACCACCCACTGGGTCAGCCTCCTCCAACACCTCACCCCGGCCCACCAGACATCCACCTCCACCACCTACCACCTCCAGTCACAGGGTCGTGACTTTTACAAAGCGGAGGGTGGTAAAATGCCCGCCGTGCCCGCCGCCGGACCTCCCACCACACCCCCCCCCCCCCCCCCACCGGGCCCCCCACCCACCACCACCCCAGGAGGATACAACATTGGGGTTAGTGACCCCGATCAAGAGGGTCACCATACAGTCCTGAGCCCCTGTTCCCCAACCGCCCCAACACCAGGTGACCAGGGAAAGGCAACTACCTTGCAGGCGGGACAACCATCGTCAGAAAAGGGGTGGGACTGAACTAGCTTCAGTCCCAGGTAACACCGTATTGACGGCAATTGTTACACCCTCTAGGGCAGGAGGCCCAAGACTACGGCCTAATAAAGTGTACGAGGGTAAGGCGACCCAAGGCTCCGGCCTTAGTACACCCCAGAGAGAGAGTTGCCCCAGTGCATCCCTCTCCTGCTGTTCTCCCCTACAGGAGCAACACCGCGCCGACAGTCTCTATACGTGGCGGGGTAGGAGCGGCCTTGTACGCCCTACAGTTGCTTCTGGTCGGAAAGATCAGCTCCCGGCTATGGCCAGAGTACGTACGAGGGAAAAGAGCCCCTGCTATCGTACGTGTAACTTTTCCCTACTACGGGAGCAACACCGCGCCACATTAACACTTTTTTCGATTTTCATCTTCCTCCAGACGATTTTCTTCAACTCTGGAGAGAAATTTCTTACTGGAGGGGTTAGATACAGTCACCATCAATCCCTTCACTACGAGGGGATCTCCTAAGCTGAATAAAATCGTCCGGTTACCTAGAACAAAGTAACTAAGTCATTCTCTGTCTGAAGGGGTTATTGTGTCTGTCCCATCATCCCGAGAGGGTTTCTTTAAGCTCCAGGAAATCGTCTAAAGGTAGCAAAGTGTAAACATGACGTCAGCACTTGTTCTAGGCGCCACAGATCGAGTCTAGGAGGTGAACAAAGGTTTTTATATCATATAGACGTTTTATATTTTGCAACTTTCAGAGGCATTTACTCAGCTTTAGGAGTCTTATGGATAGGCTCAATCAAACGTATCGAACCTCCCATGTTAGAAAAAATAGCTTACAGAAATGCGTCCTCTTACTGAAGGGGCGGAATGGACAGATCGAGTGACTAAGATATTGAATTATGTATATGACTGGTTTTGTTGTTATTTCTATTATTATTATTATTTCAGGCAAATGTCCCAGGCTTCTAGACTGGCTGACTAGCGAATATTATTAAGTCTCCCGTGGCTCCGTGCTCCTTCCACTCAAGAGCCTGCACTTCACGCATTCCACGCACAAGATGGCGTACCGCTGCATTCCTGCGAAGACGAGAGGTCAAGAGGACGACACTTGCTTTTTGTTTGTTTGTTTACTGTAATTGCTTAAAGTTGTGATCCCTCCAACTTGAATGCTCAGTTGTAACTATACATAACTAGAATACGATGCTAGTCACGAAGAAGGGCTATGAAAAGATACAGAGCTCGTAGTATTGGCTGGATGAATCACTCTTGCGTGATAATCAAAGACGGTGAATAAAACTCACACTTGTAGACGGAGAATATAATTACCAAACAGTTTCGGTGGACTGCCACCATCTTCAGTGGTCAAGATAGTGAGAGGGAGTGACTTACTGAATATACAAGGGTTCCTTTTTGTGTGTGTGTGTGTGTGTGTGTGTGTGGATGGGTGGGGTAAAGGTGAGGTGGGGTGGGGAAGATTGTAAGCGGGGATTAACCCAAGGGCGATTTTGGGGGGGACATTACCGGACAGGTCAGGTGTAATTCCTATCTGACCTTACACAGGTAAGGTCAGATAGGAATTACACCTGACCTGTCCGGTAATGTCCCCCCAAAATCCCCTTGGGTTAATCCCCGCTTACAATCTACCCCACCCCACCTCACCTTTACCCCACCCTTCCACACACACACGCATAAAAAGGAACCCTTGTATAGTCAATATGTCACTCCCTCTCATTATCTTGACCACTGAAGATGGTGGCAGTGTCCACCGAAACTGTTTGGTAATTATATTCTTCGTCTACAAGTGTTGGTTTTATTCACCGGCTCGTAGTATTTTTTCTTTTAACTAAGATACATGAAATAAGCTGCAAAAATACGAAAATACGAGCTTACTTAATGTAAATGAATTATAGTACGTTCAAGATGGAGGGAAAGCATTTTGTATTTTGTTTATGATGTTATAGTGTCTCAGGATCCTAGGATCCTCTCTCGGCTGAACCAAATTGTCTGGCGTCAGCTGGAACATGATGCTAGAGTTATGTCGGTCGTGAGGGGGTTAAAGGTGACGGTATTGACACTGTCAGGCTCCTATGACTCACTCAGTCGATTAAAATCGTCTGAGTCAGCTGAAATGGGGCACCAGAGGGTTAAGAATCTTAACCCTCTGGTGCCCCCTGAGTGATGCTTGTCCCGAACATCACTCAGGGGGTTAAAATTCTTAACCACTCCTGGTGTCCCAAGCACCAGAGGGTTAAGAATCTTAACCCACTGAGTGATGCTCGGGACACGCATCACTCAGGGGGTTAAGAATCTTAACCCCCTGAGTGATGCTCGGGACAAGCATCACTCAGGGGGTTAAGATTCTTAACCCTCTGGTGCTTGGGACAACTCTAGTATTCCATTCCAGCTGACAGACGATTTTGTTCGGCTGAGTGAATCATAGGAGCCTGACAGTTACTACACTGTCACCATTAACCCCTGCATGACCGGCATAACTGTGGTATATCATGTTCCAGCTGACGCCTGACAATTTGGTTCAGCTGAATGGGTCTGGGGCCTGGGGGGCACTAAATGAAAATATCCAAAAAATATTAAAGGGGGGGGCTATATCAATTTTGCCACAGGAGGTATACCAAAATTGGACTTTTTAATAAAACCCCTTCCTCTCTCACTCCCTGTGTTTTGTATATACCCTTCTCTGTCTGCCTGTGGTGTGTCTGTCCCACCCTTTATGTGTGTGTGTGTGTGGTGTGTCTGTCCCACCCTTTGTGTGTGTGTGTGTGTGGTGTGTCTGTCCCACCCTTTATGTGTGTGTGTGTGGTGTCTGTCCCACCCTCTGTGTGTGTGTGTGGTGTGTCTACTGTGTGAAGGTGGCTGTGGCTATGTACGTGTCTTGTGTGTGTGTCTTGATGTGTGTAGTAGTGTGTGTGTGTGTCTTGATGTGTGTAGTAGTGTGTGTGTGTGTGCATCTTGATGTGTGTATGTATGTAGTAGTGTGTGTGTGCGTCTTGATGTGTGTATGTATGTAGTAGTGTGTGTGTGCGTCTTGATGTGTGTATGTATGTAGTAGTGTGTGTGTGCGTCTTGATGTGTGTATGTATGTAGTAGTGTGTGTGTGCGTCTTGATGTGTGTATGTATGTAGTAGTGTGTGTGTGCGTCTTGATGTGTGTATGTATGTAGTAGTGTGTGTGTGTAGTAGTGTGTGTAAGTGTCTTCGTGTGTGTGAGTTGAAGTGTAAGTATGGGGACTTGTGGTTTTAAGGAAAGCCTGCTACGCAAACTTCCCTCAGCCACGTTTTAAAGAAACCTCTATCACACCGGGACTTGAACCCGGGTCCTCCTAATCGACAGGCCAGCATCATGCTGACCATGCTACCGCGGCCCCATAAGGGTAGTGGCTAAAACTTCTACTGTATTTTATTTCTTTACATGTTACAAAAAATGGGAAATTGAACAACATGCATAGACTAAACTTAATTTTCATGTACCTATTAATGTCGCTTTAGGAGGAGATATCTCGAAATTTCCTGAGCTACTTGGAATACCTAAGCCTGCAGTTTAATGCTAATCATGAACAAGTGCTATGGAAAGAATATAGAGCAGTTGCTACTTATATAAAGGGAGAAAGTAAAAACTGCAACTTAGTCTGCTATCGAACGGCAGGACTTAAACGATTAACCATATATTACATAAATTTAACACACTGAGTGACACAGAAACTAAACATATGATACAAATTCTTTAATGAAACTTATAATGAGAGTACAAATGACAAAATATACACTGCACAGGAAGACAGTACAGTACTCAGTGATCATACCTTCTGTGCGAACTCAGAGAATGAAAGCCTATCTGTTGTACCGATTTATAAACGAAAGAGATGAAACGCTAAATTTGATCCACAGTAAAAAAAAAATTATAATAATAATAATGAATACATAAAACAATAAAGACAAACCATATAGACTACATGTCCACCTAAACTGACAAAAACCTGGCATCTCTCCACCTTGAATGCTGAGCTGTTTCTAGAGATAAAGACTAGATTATCATGCAAATCACAATGAAGATCTATGGGGAGGATGCAAAACCATAATACTGTCTTATTCTGCCACTTAGATACAGGAACTAAGCAGCAGAAGGACTAAAATTTGTCAAGGAGTGAGCCAACTACAATGACACAGATGAAGTCTGAGATTACATAATGTGTAATCATGAACTGATTGCATCATTCAGTAAAGATTACAAAAGGAAACGCTATCAAATCTGAAAGTGTAAGTACTATACAAGATATGATTAACCTTGTACATCCACATTCTGAGATATGCTTCCTATATCATAGCCTACACACAAATTCATCCCCCTCAACAGTAATGGTATATTCCTGCTGTCTCTGACTTCCAATCAACTTATGAAACCTCTCTCCTAATTACAGTACAGTAATATGTTAATGAAGGCTGCTAGTAATTACCTTCAGTATGATAATTCTTATTTAAAGGCAGCAGCAATGTTAATGAAGGATGTAAGGTATGCAGTCTTTTCAGTTCAATATACTATATCTCCAATCAGGCTTTATCAAGTGTCTCTCCTACACATGTTAAAGAATGTCATATGGGACTCTAAGTTTGAAAAGTCTCTCCTATGCTGATTAACATAGTTTAAAGGTAACAAGAATGGCTTAATGAAGCCTGTCCCTAACCCCTTCAGTCCAAAAGCTCTCCTATCAACCTTTAATTACTTTCCTATTGAACAGGTTCCTGAAGGTTGTAATGTGACCCTTCCAGTTTGAAAAGTCTTACCCAAGCTGAATAAGTCTTAAATTAACAAGAATAAAGGCTAATCATTGGAGCAGTTTGTGCCCTGTAATCCAAAAGATGTAGTTATATTCTCATTTTACTATCTGTTTCTACCACCAACCATCATATCTAACTTGATTAATGGAGGAAGAACAGGACTGAAGAGTACTGTATCGGTGCTGTAATAAGAAGGGGTAGATTGAATGACAGGGCATGTTGAAAGGATGGAGGATGGCAACTGGACACAGAAAATGGCTTGGAAGAAGGTCATAGAGTGTGACATCAGGGATAGGAGGCTGATCACAGAGGTTGCCAGAGGAATAATCCCAACCAGCTAGGACCAATGGACCACATAGCTCTGAAGGGCAAGGAGAGACCTAGTATACGCTACCCTGGTGGGGGCTCGAATTGTCAACTTTATGGTTGTGAAGAGTAAGCGCTACTACTGAGCTACTGCAATCGAGCAGCATGGAAAGTCGCCATTAGGTGACCAAAGCCAATGCATGCAAGCATGTTGGAACCTTCATAAATGATACGATATAACCCCTCCAGTTCAAAGTCTTTCCCATGCTGAATATCATCTGAAGGAAGCTTGAATAAAATCAGTTCATCTTTCAAGTGTGTGGTTAAAACTGAAATCCATCCATCATCCAATCCTACGTTGCCCCATGAGGCGCGTAGGAGCCCGGGGCTAGGCAGTTGGTCCTGACATTTAATATGAGAGAGACCAACCTCACTCATCCCTGAGAAGCATTACGTGAGCAATAAACCCCAATCATCCCTTGGATATGAACCTTCACCGGTTTATGGTTTCCTGTTGTACAGGAAACCACTTGGCGTGTCACTCAGTCACCCACAGGCAGAAGGAAGAGGAAAGAATGAAGGAATGCAAGACAGAATTGGGAGTGTAAAGTCACCCGTAGGCAGAAAGACGAGGAAAGAACGAAGGGGAAAAAACAAATAAAATATTTAATCCATGGGTCTTTGCATCTGGTATTGTATTTTAATCCTGTTAATTCTAAGTAATATCATTCAGCTTAGGAAAGAGTACATGAGACTGGAGTGGCTAAAGCCTTGATCAACTTCTTTACTACTTGGAGACTCTTCCAAAGGAGATTAAACTTGCTTACTGGCCTAGTTCTACCAAAGGAAGAACAACAACAATAAAGAACCTAGTGCCAAAATCCAGCACAAAGCCGGATCATCGGCTACAAGTTGTGTACGTTAGGTGGGCCAGAAGAAATAGGTCAATGGAAGGAGTATATCATATCACAGATGGGGCTATTGAAATAAGGAACGGAATTAGATGTCGGAAAGAAGACCAATAGAGGTAAGGAAGGACATGATATTATGGGGGGGAAAATACGATGACTCTCGGAGAAAGTCTGCAAGAAAGGGGGGACGTTGGAGGTGAGACAAAAATGGAAATGCAATACGTCGCTGTAGTGTGTAAAGTGGACAATCAAGGAAAATATGGCGTACAGAAAGAATGGTATTGCAACGAGTACAAAGGGGAGGGCGATCACCAGACATCAAATAAGAGTGGGTAAGTCGTGTATGACCGATTCTGAGGCGAGCTAAAGCCGTCTCCCACCTCCTATTACGGTGGCAAGGGGTCAACCAAGGAGAAATAAATGGTTTAACAACACGTAGTTTGTTATTAGTGATAGAGTCCCAACAAGACTGCCACCGGTGCTGAAGGAAGGATGACAGAGCAGGAAGAAGGTCAGAGACTGGAATGAAGGAAGGAAGGAGAGACATCCCTGCTAACTGCCATGCGAGCCAACTGATCAGCACGTTCATTGCCTGCGATGCCCACATGTCCTGGGACCCAACAGAACTGGACTGTTTTACGACGGGAGGAGATACGGAACAACCATTCCAAGATACGAAGAACCAGAGGGTGAGAAGCCGAAGGTGACTGAAGAAGGGATAGAGCACTATATGAATCAGAGAATATCACAAATGAGGAAGAAGAGGCATGACAAATATACCGCAACGCAAACAAGAGGGCATATAATTCTGCTGTTAGAACACTTGCATAGGTAGGAAGGCTAAAATGATAAAGAGTGTCAGGAAAGAGTATCGCAAATCCAACGCCAGCAGGAGTTTTTGAACCATCAGTGTATATAGGGTCTGCAGAGGAATGTTGGGAGAGATGGTCTGAAAACCGAGAACGAAGAATGAAAGGAGGAGAATTGGACTTGGAAGGGAAAATGGAAGAACAAATGTGGGGTCGAGGAAGTAAGTAACCATGGAGGAAAAAGACAAGTGCGGAAAGGAAAAACATTACTAACAGTAAGAGAGGAGCGCGAGAGAAGAGTACGGGTTCGAACTGCAAATGGTGGCTTGGTCCTAGGAGTGGAAAATATGCCTGGGTCAGGACTGGGAGGAAGTAGAGAAGGGGTATGAGGAAAACAGTGCAACTTAGCATAGGTACAAAGAGAGAGAAGAAAGAGCGCGGCAGCCGGAAGAGTGATGGAACTCCTGATTCAGCATACAGACTCTCAACTGGGGAGGACTTAAAGGCATCAAGAGCCAGACGCAAACCGTAATGATGTACAGAATCAAGTTGTTGGAGGACGGTGTCTGAAGCAGAAGATCTACCAGAGGAAACAATGGCTAATGGGGTCTCTGAAGATTATTAAAACTGTCTACAAGTTATTTTTTCTAGCCTGAGAGATCTCCAACCCTTTCAGATTAGTTGATGGCAAGTGTGGCAAGACTGCACAGATGATAAGACTAGTAACCAAGGAGATATCATATGAAGAGAGACAGTGTGAAGGGAACTCAAGGTGATCAAAATTGCCTACAGAGCATTAATTCTATCCTAACATAAATTCCTAATCTCTTGTAATTGAGCTGATGGCCAAATGTTGTTAGACTGGCTGTCAGTATGAATGGTAACCCAGGAGACTTACTCCTTCCTTACAACTATGACTCATTCTAAGCAACCACAAACTGGTATTTGAATTATATGAGTGACCCAGGTCCCTCATATTAAAACAGAGTTATGTAATTACAACCGTCTGAATGTATATGTGTGGGCCATTTCACTAACCATGATGTACTGTTGAGAGTCCTTTATATTTTTTCATTTTCATTTATTTATTTTTTCTTACCTGTTGCTGAATCATACCTCACCCTTCTTTGTATTGAGAATTAGGTTCTGGTTGATGCTGGAGAGGGATGCCTTCACATGGTGGCACCAATATCACCAGGCAATAGAGCTGGCTATATTCTATCTATCTATCTATTGCCAGACGCCTCAATCCCGTTTGGGGTGGCCACAAACAAATCGCCTCCTACAATAAAACTCTTCTCTCCATATCGACTATTGAGCCAGAAGGGTCATATCAACCACACATAAGCTTTGAGGTAAAACAGGGTGAATTTCATGAATATTAGTAACTCAGACAGTACTATGATTATCTGATTAAATGCTGGAAGTTTTATGCAGAGTTCATTGGCAAATTTTGAGGTGCAAGATTTTCAGGAAAATGATGGCCAATATCATATTTAATCTACCATTATTAAATTACGCCATGGCCCAAAAAATGAACTACATAACAAACTCCAATCGCCAAGTAATACAGGCCATGACACTGAATTATATAATGAAATGGAATCAAGAAGAAATGGCAATAAAAAGGAAACAGCAGCATGAAGAAATGTTACATAAAAGACATTACTAAAAGACCTTAAAATTGAACAGTAAGTGAAATACAGTCAGGAGGTAGAATGATTGCCTCAAAAATGTCAAAACTTCTGAAAATTGATATAGCTACATAATACAGTAATTCTGAAGGGCTTATGAGAAAATTCTCTTGTGGCCACAGGGAACGGGGTACAAGATTTATTGCTCCTTCAGTATGATGGGACCCTCACTCTGATGGGTCAAGTCTCAGAGCCAATGCCTGGCAGATCTGATCTGATCTGAATCACAGTGGCTTAATGAACTCTACTTGATTTAACATAGTAGAATTAATATACTCATTCTAACTTATTTGCTTTAACCTACAACACTCAACTTACTGTACTTAGTTGAACCTACTAGACTTAACTTACTACATATAACATTTAATTTAACCAGCTCAATATTACCTCAGTTTAACCAATTCCAACTTAATTTAATTCTTATGGGGTACAAGGGTTTAATAGCTATAAATATTATGAGGATTCACAACAGACTTAGGATCAATTTCATCTCATAACTAAGAGACATGGGTTAAATTCAGTTCTCTCTTCTCCTCATCCAACTTGAAAAAGAAATCACAGCTATGGCAGAAAACTGATCATAAATCCATCTGAGAGTATATACTGTACAATTTTTATACTGTATCATACATTTAGCCAGTCCTCTCATAAGTCAGGGATCACGCTAAATTATCAGAACTTTTCCCATATCAGGCAGCAATGTTTGAAAATATTACAAACTTTTCCATTCAACTCATACTGTAAATCAGGAGAAACAAGATCAGATCAGATAACATGAACCAATGGTCACTCTGCCATTAAATGTCTGGACTGAAAACACTAGCCTCGTACTCCTACGCTTCTCAAGGGGTACTAAAGGACTGCATAAGTTTTTTTTTTTTTTACTGTCATAAAAAAGACTGATGTAGCAATTTTGTTTCCTTGAAAACTTTCAAAATACACTGCTGATAAATAACACCTTTTTTCCTGTTAAAATTGCTTGTCATTCTTCATAAAGTTGCTTTGTTCTGTTGTTTTAGATTTGCCTTTGGCTTTTTAGCCCTCCTCATGACTCTAACACATCTCTAAGGTACTTCACTTAAAGCAGAAATTTGCCTGCATGCATCCCAGACTTATAAAGAGGATTTATGGCCATATTATTAAAACTAAGAGTGCAATGTTATGGATAAGGATCATCAAATGATAATTTCCAAGCCATGTCATGGTGACATAACATATCCGATCCTTCTGTACTAATGCTGACTACACTCTGTAATGTGGGCTGCAAGTTGATTAATCACTAACAGAAGTACAGGTGTTCTATACTGTACATGTCCTATTTATGGCCAGATACCTTAATCCCAAAGGGGTGGCCACAAAATGAACTGCCTTCATGTCATCTCCTATCCTCTGCCATCAGGCTGCAACCTTTCTCCAGCAGATACCCCCATCACTCATACAAATTTTGGGTTTTCTGATGCTTCTGTACTTTTCAGTTTTAATAATATGGCTCTGACTGCATGAACATTGCTATTACTTAAACATTAGTACATATGTCATGTGGTGTAGAAATTTTAATAAAACCACATCTAGGCTCACTCTTCCTGACCCCCAACCCCTCACAGCATATATGGTTCCCAATAAATATCTGACATCTGTGCGGAAAAATGTACATATGGTTAACAATTAGTGAATAATTCTTTCTAATGGCTGAACCTCAGTACTGCTTTCTAGTTAACTCCTGATGATTAATGTGAACCTTAGGCCATTTTCCCTATGGCATTAAAAAAGATTTGGCAAGAGACCAGCACAAAATATTCATGATGATCATCCCAACCCTAATTCCCACACAGAAGCAAGGTAGGATCCAGAACCAAGGAAATTGAAACTATCACACAAGTATGTGAGCTGTTGTCATCATCATCATCACCATATTCATCCACTCACTATAATTTCCACCTAATAGATAAGGTGGAGGCTGCACATTAATAATAAAAATAATAATAATAACAGTACAAAACTAGGAAGAACTATCAATAGTATTACATTTGCTTTTATCATTTTGAGGGACTTGGCTATGCACATCCACATGCAAGCCTTTATAACCTGTTGATGGCATCTACAGTATACATGTACTGTAATGTGTTTAACCTAACAAAGATCCCTAAACCTTTTCAGCTCAGTTGATGCTTGAATGCTTTGTCTCTCCCCAAACTATGACAACTGCATAAATTTGGTTGAGTTCCCACTATAAGTGTGTTTACTCTAGCCTAACAAAGATCTCTCAACCTTTTCAGCTCATGCCTAACTGTTTGTCTTCTGTCTCTAAACTTACGAAAACAACTGAGTACACATTTGGTTGAGTTTCCTGCCTGTGTCAGTGTTCAATTAACAAATCCAACCTATCCCTAATGAACAGATTTTAGTTTTGTACTAAGAGATATACATGTATAGCAGTCTTATCAAGTACTCTCTGACAACTGTGTAACTGTGGCCGAGGTCTCCATCTGGGATTGTTGTGCAAGGCCAGGTACCAGGATTCTGTTCCCACACACCACTCACATGGTAGCACCTACCAGGGTTAATGTTCCCAACCATCTACCACCTATTAACGAACTACCAAGTGGA
>NW_027643930.1:0-4995 GCF_032717465.1 Coenobita brevimanus
AACCCGCAGGGTGGTGATACGTATGTATGGGCCTTTATTATTTAATATTCTTATAGTGGACCAGACTTTACGTAATGGTGGTGTACGAGTCACCGTGGACACAACAGACCGCCAGGAGTCACGTTTGGCCCTTATTATTCTCCTTGCCTCAGCCCGTGCCTGTTTGTATGCAATAAAATTTTTCTCAGTGGGCTGACTATCAAAAATCCTGTATCTCCTATTGCGTTTTCTTAATGCTTGTTGGCAATCCGGCGTCCACCAATGTGCTCTATGCTTCGCCTGAACTGTAGAAGTCTTGGGAATAGCAGCCTCAGCTGCGTGTAATATGGAAGTAGGTATATTTTCGACCTTAACATCTATGGTCTCCCCAGATATATCTAAATTGGCGATCCTTGAGAAGGATCCCCAATCTGCTTTCTTATAGTTAAATTTTGGAGGTGGAGTGTCCGAAATGATGTCGCGTGTATAAGAAAGACAGATGGGTAAATGATCACTTCCCAAGGAGTCGTCGTAAGGGTCCCATGAGAAATCTTGATGTATACCAGGGGAGGCCAAAGATAAGTCAATGGCCGAAAAGTTACCAGTACGATCATCTACACGAGTCACTCTACCATCATTCAGAAGACAGAGGTTGGACTGTAATATTAGGTCGGCTACTTGCTCCCCACAACCATCAATCCTCAAGCTACCCCATTGATAGTGATGGGCATTAAAGTCGCCCAACACTAACTTATTCCCAGGTAGATGTTCAACTAGTGAATTTAAAGCATCACTATCAGTGGGGCCGTGTGGAGTACAGTACAGAGAGCAAATAGGCAGATACATGTTATTAAATTTCACTCTGCACGCGACCGCTTCCAGAGTAGAATTTAGAATCACTTCCGTTTGTGGGTGTGATTTGTGGGTGTATATGGCGACTCCGTGACCTTCATATCTTCTATACGAGTGGTAGTGTTTTAACTGTGGAGGATCAGGGTGATCCTCCAGGCGCGTCTCCTGTAAACAAACAATGTCTGGCCTGTGTATTGACAGCAAGATTGCTATATTTGGTAACTTATTCCCGACACCTCTGCAATTCCACTGTAATACAGTGAAAGAGACGGTTTAATATTTACGAGGGTGGCCAGTGCTCTTAGTTTTTTTTATGCCGCCCGCCACGAGGCGAGTGGCTACTGGGGGACCTTTCCCGGTGCTTGCTCGTGGAGATCTCCATATTCTCATCAATAACAAGGCTCCCAGAATCCATCGAGGAAGAGCTATTCTTTCTCTCGCTCACTGGACTAGGAGCAGGAAGGACATGAGGACGTGACTGTTTGGTGAGGGTGGTCAAGTTAATTTTATCTGACTTGTCAGGCTTCTGTTTTGGCCGCACTGACTGCGAAGGAGCAGCGGCAGCCTGAGAGTATGAAGTGGCAACAGGGATGTCTGTCAGGGAGTTGGAACGTACAGGAGGCTTAGACTGAGAGGTAGGGCGTGGGGCATGAGGAGCGAATGTAAGGTCAGTCTGTGTCTCAACGGTGCACATCACGGAACGGGACACAACCGCCGATGCATAGGAGATAATAGGCTTGGGAGTTGCATGCAACTCCTTCACCTTCTTCCTTGCATCGTAAAAGGAAATGCCCTCAGTTGCCTTCACTGTGCAGACCTCTTTCTCCTCCTTCCACCTGGGACAAGCCCTCGAGGAAGTGGAGTCAGCATCCTTGCAGAGAAAGCAGCACTCAGTCTCGGATGTACAGTTGTCAGCAGAGTGACCTACAGTCGCGCACTTGCCACACACAATGGTGGAAGCCCGACAAGCCTTTTTGTGGTGTCCATAGAGTTGACACTTTGCACAACGAAGGGGTTCGGGATGTATGGTCTGACATTTACTATTTCATATCCAACTTTCACATTGGTTGGGAGAGATACCTTTCCAAAAGTCAAAACAACTGTTGCGGTCTTCGTCCTTATGCCTTCCGAAAATCTTGTGATGAATCTGGCCTCTGTTACATCTTGCTAAGCAAGTTCCTGTACGATTTCTTCCTCCTCCATAAGCACAAGATCCCTGCAGGTGATAACACCTTTGCAGGAATTCATGGCGTGCGGGATCGTTTTTTGGACATCGTGACAGTGGAACTTCCTCAGTTTAAGCAAATCCTTGACCTGAGCTGAATTCTTGGTTTTTACGAGAAGGTCTCCACTCGCAAGTTTTTTCACTTGTTCCACCTCCTGCACACCCATCAATCACCTTCTTGATGATGAAGGGATTGAGGCTGGACAGGGGAGTGGAACTAACTGCGTGAATCATGACAAACTCGGCGTTGTGTATGTTAGTGTCAAGACGGGTACGTGTCTGGGGCCGTTCAGTCTGGGGGCAGTCCGTCCGTGCAGCAGTCGGGGGTCGGTCAGGACTACCTCCCCCCCTGAAGGGGGGGGGAGGCAGTAGTGGCGTCCGCCATAGTTACCACTTCCTCCGTGAGAGGGAAGTGGGAAGAAAGAGAAGAACAACCAAGGGAGAAATTGCCCGGGGAAAACACACCTAGTCTGAGATTACCCTCTCAAACCACTCTCTGGAGGACGCGCCTGTGTGTCACGCGCCCCAGAGCGATCAGTGGGGGGTACACTCCAGAGGTGAGTAAGCAAAGGCAATCTCAGTAATTAGATATAGACACCTACTATATCTACTAAGGCCAGGGAGGAAAATGAGGTCTAGCTAACCTAACTTTATTGAAAAACGCCCTAGTGGCGAGTAAAAGGAAAAAGCTAACGCCGGTGAGGCAACCCTGCAGCTAGAGGAGAGCTCAGAAATACGTCTTCCTTCTCCACGACCATTCATCAAAGTCGCTTGAGTGTGAGTGTCGCCGTGACCAGGTGACTGTGTCAAGTGTCTCTATCCGCACCCTGTCTTATTTATAGTAATATTTCCCCTACAGACTCCCAATCTTGTTTATCCCCTTTGTGATCAGTTCAGTGTATATCCTGCCTAAAAGTGACACATAGACAATACCATATATAATTCAAGATATCCCTGTATGAGCATTGTAGTGTGCACTGAATGTAACTATATTTTGTGGTGCTGAATGTTAACTCTGTGTCTCTGTTCCCCTGTATCTCAAATATCACTCTACGTGTATTGTAACGGTTCGAATTAAGGTAATAGATGTGTTAAGGTGTACTGCCTAGTTTTTATGTCCTGTTCCTTTGTTGGTGCTTTACTTCCGGTCTAGAAAGAGGACCCGCTTCAGTCGCTAGTGTTTTTAGGACGAGAAGTCGCCTTAAAAACGCCAGCATAACACTGGTGGCAAGCGGTGGTTCTGGATCCGAGTAAAAGCACGGAGGAACGATAAAAGGAAACTTGTACAATGGCAGCCAAACATCACATTCAATTGCCGAAATTCAACCCGGACCAATGTAACATTGATGAGTACTTGGATATGGTTAAACCCCTCTTAGACGTAGGGTTCGACTCAGACAAAGAAAAGATTGCAGTCACATTACCTAACCTGGGTAAAATAATCGCCAGTCACTCCGAAAATCGTCCCGAGACTAAAATGGGATCAATTCAAACAAATTGTGAAACAGGCAGCGACGCCATCTCTGGGCACAGTTGTAGCCTTATCGCAACTAGACGCCCTCACATACAACGGAAGCCTCGATGACACCTTCATCCAGGCTAGGCGGCTCGCTGCGTACCCGGGCACAGACGCAAAAACCCGGGAACAACTCATATTCCACAAACTCCTCAGGACTCTCCCCGGTTTCATTAAAAACCACTTCATAATACATGAACCGACGGGAGACCTGGATAAAGAAATCAACCTAATAAGGCGCCTTCTAGCCGTCCACTCCTCCCCCAAACGCATCGGGAACATCAAGCAATTCCCCACGGATCTCATCCCTGTAAATCCGTGGGAATTTTCTCCTTGCTGCCCTGAGTGCCCAATCCACGACATTCGTGAACAGCTAAAAGTTGCCCGCCGCAGCAAAACAACACAAGAGCGCTTACAAGCCTCCCCAGCATACGCGGATTGCCGCAAGCCTCAAAGCAGGAATGCAAGACGAGGAAGGCACAGAAGGCGCCCCCGCATCCCACCGTAATGACGAGGGCCACCTCACATCGCCCCCAGTCCACGACAGGGGGAAACGTCATCTTTCCTTTTCCTTTCCTCTCACTATCTCTTCTATTTTGCCCTCCCCTATTCCTGCCCCTATTCCTAACCTTCCCACCTCACACACCACTTTCTCCACTACTACCGCCTCCCCCCTTCCTATTCCTCCCCAACACAAAGCCTGCCTCCCCCTTCACAGACCTCCTAGAACCCTTACCTCATCTTCCCCTAACCTACTTCCCAAAACCGCCTCCTCCTCTCTACTCCCTCCCACCTACCACTCCACACCACCCGCCACCATCACTTCCCCGCCACTCATTTTTCCCGCCAACTCATTCGCCTTCCATATCACACCATCCTCCTACTCACTCTCTCCTGCCTCTCTTTCCTCGCTCACCTCCCCCACCCCACCCTCAACCTCACCATACCCACAAACCCCTTCCCCCACTTCACCCTTACCTGACCCACCACCACCTTCCTCTGATTCTAATCCTTCACCAACCTCACCTCCGCCTGCATCTCCTCCGGCTACCCCACCTCCTCCAACCCACCACTCTCAATCACCGCCCGCTACGCCCACCACCAACGCTGCACCACACCACCCATCACCAACTCCCACCTTCACCGCCGCGGAAACAACCACCACCACCGTACCACCACAACCAGAGACGAAAATTGAGAGGGTGCTATAGCGCCACCACGACCGCCCACCTGTCAGAATCCTAGGGACCCCCCACCTTCTCCGCCTCCTACGCCGGACTGACCACCCATCCTCCCTCCGGCTCACTCTCAACCCCCATCAGGAGCCTAACACCTTCACCACCCACTGGGTCAGCCTCCTCCAACACCTCACCCCGGCCTACCAGACATTCACCTCCACCACCTACCACCTCCAGTCACAGGG
>NW_027643931.1:0-18981 GCF_032717465.1 Coenobita brevimanus
AGGAGTTTTGTGTGGCAACCCTTTATGAGATTAAGGTGTCTGGCAATAGGTAGATACTCCATACTTAAAAATAATTACAAGGTTAAAGTGAACGTAATTCCAATAAGATTGTACATATTGGGATCAGATTGTACTAAAAAGTAAACCTTACTAAGAAGAATGTTTTGCCATAGATAGATAAGTAGATGTTAATATTTTTTTGATGAGTTTGATAGGACTTTACTTATAAACACAACTGCCTGTAGGAGGGAAATTCTGTACAATAACTCATAATACAAGGTAGAAGGATACTTAAAATATTTTATTGGAAATTATTAACATGTATTTGATAGACAGTCAGAGAATTGCTAGGGTAATGGAAGGATAATTCCAAAAAGATAGTATTATTGGAATTGTCCTACAGATACTCCCATTGAAGAAGAATTATTTGCATTTATCTTAGGTAGGTAGACGTGTTACTTATAAATACAACTGCCTGTAGGAGGGAAAATCTGTACATTGAATCATAACGTGCAGAGAGAGTACTTATAGAAAACGTTATTGAGAAGAATTATTAAATATGTATTTGATAGACAGCGAGAATTGCAGTCTAGTAATTTAATGATAATTTTGGAAAGATAGTATTTATGTTTGGGATTGTCATACGGTTATCCCTTATTGGACACAATATTTTCATTTATCTTAAACTTGTTACCGATAAATACAACTCACAAGAGTAGGTAGAAATTTTTGTACATGAAAAAAAAAAATCATAGTGTGCAGAGAGAGTACTTAGAGACAACATTGAGATGAATTGTTTACACATTGTTTGGATAGTCAGGAGAATTGCAAGGGTAATGGAAGGATATTTTCCAAAAGATAGTAATACTGGGATTGTCATACAGATACATCGATTTAAGAATTATTTTCATTTCTTAACTTAGGTAGGTAGACTTGTTACCTGTAAATACAGCTCATAGGAGGAGGGAAACTCTCTGTACATTAAAAAAATCATAACATACAGAGAGAGCATTTAGAAGCAGGAAACATTGAGATGAATTATTTACTTGTAGTATTTGCCAGACTGACAGACTTATTGAGAGAGAATTTTGCCAGGGTAGTGTAAGGAAAATTGCAGTAAATATTGGGATTAACTTATATACTCAGCTACCACTTATTGACAAGAATTACTGTTATTTGTCTTTTAGTTAGAGAGATAAACTTGTCTATTATGAGAAATTGGTAGGAAGGAAATTCTGTAGATAATTCTATCTATCTACTGTATATTTCTGACACAGACGCTTCCTAATCCCTCATACCGGGTGGCCACAAACAAATCGCCTCCACGTCACCCTGTCACCCGCTATTTCACTGCCCTGCTCCCAGTTCACACCCCCTCTCTCATATACCTCTTTGCTCCATCCCCTTCCAAAGTCATCCTTGGTCTTCCCCTTCCTCTCTCCCCCTCCTCTCTCTCCCCTCCAACTCACTCACATACAATCTCCTCATCAGTCTCTTTTCCCCATCATCTCCACATGGCCAAACCACCTCAGTATGTGTTTCTCCTGACGCTTCCTATCACATCATAATAAATTAAAAAAATAATAATGTGGAGAGAGATTGTACTCCAAGGTAATAATTGATTAGGAAGACTTTATTATTTATCATTTTAGATCGACAGGTATTCACTCAGTGGTTAATGCACGGATAAAATACCGGTAACCAGTTTCAAAATGTCAGTAATGTGGGAATCAGATTGTACAAAAGGTAACCCCTCTTGAGAAGAAATGTTTCCCTATATTTATTTGATGGATAGACTTATAAAAAGAATTTGCAGTGTGACAGGTAAACACAATTCCCCGAAGATAGTAATGTTGGGGTTAAATCCTAATCAGATACCTCATATCGACAAGAATTATTTCCATTTACCATCACTTGATAGACAGATAAGACTTCTTGTATATATAAATGTCTAGGTTGAGAAGTTCAGTTGGTATTTCCCAAGAAGATAGCAAAAAATTGTTGAGAGGTCTTACTTCAAGAAAGAATACTTTATCAATAATTATTTCCAATTGTCTTTATTGTTTGGATAGACTAGTGTTATTTACAAACAGAACTGGTAGGAGGAGGAAGTTTTCAAATATATAATTGCACAAAGATTTAAAATATGGGGATTAAATCATACTCAGATACCCATTATCAAGAATTATTTCTATGTATTTTATTTATTGTATGCTGTTGCTCTTGTTGTTCCTGGCTGCAGGCTCCCCTGACTGTGAACCCTGTGGACTGCATGCTGAAGTTGTCTTCACTCCTGCATTTCTGCCATCCTTGTCTTGGTGGACAGGGAGGAAGTTGATTATGAACCAGTGCAGTGGGAGCTACCTTATCCAGTCAGTTGCCATCACCTGAAGGCACCCATCACCACCAAATGTATATTTTAAAATATAGCCATAAGAAATGGTTGTAAAATACAAAAAAATAAATAGTTTGGAGTTTAATAAGAATATTACTTAAACTACAATAACTAATTATATATAAGGGCACATAGTAACAGTAAATACAAATACAATAATAAATACAAGAAAGAAATAAGTAATAACAGGACATGAAAATAATACATCAAAATACAAGTAAGTTTTAGAACACAATAAGAAATAAGTACATGAAGATACAATAATAATATATACTTAAAACATTAAATAAACACATCAGAAACTGTACACAATACTAGTAAATACAATGAGAGAAGTACAATGAGTAGCTAATACATACACCTGAAAGAATTATTAGAGGAAAATTTAACAAAACAACAATATACACATTAACAGTATATTGTATATTTTACTGCACTGTATATTTTGTCTACAGCCACTTCTGTAAACTGTGGACTTATCCATTTTAAACTTTCATGGTATGTACAGTATGGATTTATTGGCTATATGTATTATCAAATTTTTTCTTAAAGGACAGAAAATTGAAAGTCTTAAATATAACTAAATATGATACAGAATCATAGAGTATTGTGAAAACTACCTTCATATTAAATAACAGTATAAGTATGTTCAGGATTTCTGTGGTTTAAATATTGTATTTCAACCGTTCTATTGATGTATTTGTGTGCTGGGTTGATATATTGTACATTTATTATTTATATATGTATACCCTTTTAGTTATATATTCTGTATTGATAAACCATGTGTGCCTACTTATTTACCATACCTACCTACCCTGCCTCACCATCCATACCTACCTACCTACCCTGCCTCACCATCCATACCTACCTACCTACCCTGCCTCACCATCCATACCTACCTACCTACCCTGCCTCACCATCCATACCTACCTACCTACCCTGCCTCACCATCCATACCTACCTACCTACCCTGCCTCACCATCCATACCTACCTACCTACCCTGCCTCACCATCCATACCTACCTACCTACCCTGCCTCCCCATCCATACCTACCTACCTACCCTGCCTCCCCATCCATACCTACCTACCTACCCTGCCTCCCCATCCATACCTACCTACCTACCCTGCCTCCCCATCCATACCTACCTACCTACCTACCCTGCCTCCCCATCCATACCTACCTACCTACCCTGCCTCCCCATCCATACCTACCTACCTACCCTGCCTCCCCATCCATACCTACCTACCTACCCTGCCTCCCCATCCATACCTACCTACCTACCCTGCCTCCCCATCCATACCTACCTACCTACCCAGCCTCCCCATCCATACCTACCTACCTACCCAGCCTCCCCATCCATACCTACCTACCTACCCTGCCTCCCCATCCATACCTACCTACCTACCCTGCCTCACCATCCATACCTACCTACCTACCCTGCCTCACCATCCATACCTACCTACCTACCCTGCCTCACCATCCATACCTACCTACCTACCCTGCCTCACCATCCATACCTACCTACCAACCCTGCCTCCACCATCCATACCTACCTACCTACCCTGCCTCACCATCCATACCTACCTACCTACCCTGCCTCACCATCCATACCTACCTACCTACCCTGCCTCACCATCCATACCTACCTACCTACCCTGCCTCACCATCCATACCTACCTACCTACCCTGCCCCACCATCCATACCTACCTACCTACCCTGCCTCACCATCCATACCTACCTACAAACCCTGCCCTGCCCCAGCATCCCTACTTATCCTGCTCCAGCACCCCTACCTACCCAGCCCTAGCACCCCTACCTACCTATCTACCCTGCCCCAGCACCCCTACCTACCTATCTACCCTGCCCCAGCACCCCTACCTACTTTGCACCAGCAACCCTACCTACTTTGCACCAGCAGCCCTACCTACTTTGCACCAGCAACCCTAGCTACCTACTTTGCACCAGCAACCCTAGCTACCTACCCTGCCCCAGCAACCCTAGCTACCTACCCTGCCCCAGCAACCCTAGCTACCTACCCTGCCCCAGCAACCCTAGCTACCTACCCTGCCCCAGCAACCCTAGCTACCTACCCTGCCCCAGCAACCCTAGCTACCTACCCTGCCCCAGCAACCCTAGCTACCTACCCTGTCCCAGCACCCCTACCTACCTACCCTGTCCCAGCACCCCTACCTACCTACCCTGTCCCAGCACCCCTACCTACCTACCCTGTCCCAGCACCCCTACCTACCTACCCTGCCCCAGCACCCCTACCTACCCTGCCCCAGCACCCCTACCTACAGCATCTGCCTACCTTGCCCCAGCACCCCTAACAACCTGCCTACCTGTCCCAGTACCCCTACCTACTTATGTACCCTGCCTCAGCACCCCTACCTACTTATCTACCCTGCCTCAGCACCCCTACCTACTTATCTACCCTGCCTCAGCACCCCTACCTACTTATCTACCCTGCCTCAGCACCCCTACCTACTTATCTACCCTGCCCAGCACCCCTACCTACTTATCTACCATACCCCAGCACCCATACCTACTTATCTACCATACCCCAGCACCCCTACCTACTTATCTACCATACCCCAGCACCCCTACCTACTTATTTACCATGCCCAGCACCCCTACCTACTTATCTACCATGCCCAGCACCCCTACCTACTTATCTACCCTGCCCAGCACCCCTACCTACTTATCTATCCTGCCCCAGCACCCCTACCTACTTATCTATCCTGCCTAGCACCCCAAGCTACCTACCTACCCTGCCCCAGCACCCCAACCTACCTACCCTGCCCCAGCACCCCTCCCTACCTACCTACCCTGCCCCAGCACCCCTCCCTACCTACCTACCCTGCCCCAGCACCCCTACCTACCTGCCTACCCTGCCCCAGCACCCCACCCTACCTACCTACCCTGCCCCAGCACCCCTACCTACCTCCCTACCCTGCCCCAGCACCCCTACCTACCTTCCTACCCTGCCCCAGCACCCCTACCTACCTGCCTACCCTGCCCCAGCACCCCTACCTACCTGCCTACCCTGCCCCAGCACCCCTACCTATCTACCTACCCTGCCCCAGCATCAGTACCTGCCTACCTTGCCCTAGCATCCCTACCTAACTACCTATCCTGCCCCAGCACCTCTCCCTACCTAACTACCTATCCTGCCCCAGCACCTCTCCCTACCAACATACCCTGTCCGAGCATCCCACCCCTATCTATCTACTCTGCCCCAGCACCCAACCCCAACCAACCAACCCTGCCCCAGCACCCCAGCTTACCTACCAACCGTGCCCCAGCACCCCCAACTACCTAACTACTCTGCCCCAGCACCCAACCCCTACCTACCTACCCTGCCCCAGCACCCCTGCTTACCTACCTACCGTGCCCCAGCACCCCCAACTACCTAATTACTCTGCCCCAGCACCCCCAACTACCTAACTACTCTGCCCCAGCACCCATACCTACTTATCTACCCTGCCCCAGCACCCATACCTACTTATCTGCCCTGCCCCAGCACCCATACCTACTTATCTGCCCTGCCCTGGCACCCATACCTACTTATCTACCCTGCCCCGGCACCCATACCTACTTATCTACCCTGCCCCGGCACCCATACCTACTTATCTACCCTGCCCCGGCACCCATACCTACTTATCTACCCTGCCCCGGCACCCATACCTACTTATCTACCCTGCCCCGGCACCCATACCTACTTATCTACCCTGCCCCGGCACCCATACCTACTTATCTACCCTGCTCCGGCACCCATACCTACTTATCTACCCTGCCCTGGCACCCATACCTACTTATCTACCCTGCCCCAGCACCCATACCTACTTATCTACCCTGCCCCGGCACCCATACCTACTTATCTACCCTGCCCCAGCACTCCTATCTGTCTACCCTGCCCCAGCACCCATACCTACTTATCTACCCTGCCCCAGCACTCCTATCTGCCTACCCTGCCCCAGCACCCCTATCTGCCTACCCTGCCCCAGCACCCCTACCTACTTATCTACCCTGCCCCAGCATTCCTATCTGCCTACCCTGCCCCAGCACCCATATCTGCTTATCTACCCTGCCCCAGCACCCATATCTACTTATCTACCCTGCCCAGCACCCATACCTACTTATCTACCCCTGCCCCAGCACCCATACCTACTTATCTACCTGTCCTGGCCCAGCACCCCTACCTACCTACCTATCCTACCCCAGCACCCTTACATACCTACCTACCCTGCTCCAGCACCCCTAACTAGCTACCTACCCAACCCCGGCACCCCTGCCTACCTACCTACCCAGCCCCAACATCCCTGCCTACTTACCTACCCTGCCCCAGCACCCCACCTCTTCCTACCTACCCTGTACTAACACCTCACCCCTACCTACCTACCCTGTACCAGCACCCATACCTACCCTGTACCAGCACCCGTACCTACCCTGCACCAGCACCCATACCTACCCTGCACCAGCACCCCACCCCTATCTACCTACCTACCCTGTACCAGCACCCCACCTCTATCTACCTACCTACCCTGTACCAGCACCCCTACCTACTCTGCACCAGCACCCCACCCTTACCTACCTACCCTGCCCCAACACCCATACCTACCTATTGTACCTACCCTGTCCTAGCACCCCTACCTTCCTACCATACCCCAGCACCCCTACTTACATACCTACCATGCCCCAGCACCCCTACTTACATACCTACCATGCCCCAGCACCCCTACTTACATACCTACCATACCCCAGCACCCCTACTTACATACCTACCATGCCCCAGCACCCCTACTTACCTACCATGCTCCAGCACCCCTACTTAAATGACTACCGTGCTCCAGCACCCCTACTTACATACCTGCCATGCCCCAGCACCTCTACTTACATACCTACCATGCCCCAGCACCACTACTTACATAACTACCATGCCCCAGCACCCCTACTTACATACCTACCATACCCCAGCACCCCTACTTACATACCTACCATGCCCCAGCACCCCTACTTACCTACCATGCTCCAGCACCCCTACTTACATAACTACCATGCTCCAGCACCCTACTTACATACCTGCCATGCCCCAGCACCTCTACTTACATACCTACCATGCCCCAGCACCTCTACTTACATACCTACCATGCCCCAGCACCCCTACTTACATACCTACCATGCCCCAGCACCCCTACTTACATACCTACCATGCCCCAGCACCCCTACTTACATACCTACCATGCCCCAGCACCCCTACTTACATACCTACCATACCCCAGCACCCCTACTTACATACCTACGATGCCCCAGCACCCCTACTTACCTACCATGCTCCAGCACCCCTACTTACATAACTACCATGCTCCAGCACCCCTACTTACATAACTACCATGCTCCAGCACCCCTACTTACATACCTGCCATGCCCCAGCACCTCTACTTACATACCTACCATGCCCCAGCACCTCTACTTACATACCTACCATGCCCCAGCACCCATTCTTACATACCTACCATGCCCCAGCACCCCTACTTACATACCTACCATACCCCAGCACCCTTAACTACCTACCTACCCTGCTCCAGCACCCGTAACTACCTACCTACCTGGATCTGGCACCCCTCACTACCTACTTACCCTGCTCTGGTACCCTTAACTACCTACCTACCTTGCTCCAGTACCCCTACCTATTTACCTACCCTGCCCCAGCACCCCTACCTACCTATCTACCCTGCCCCTGGATGCCTACCTACCCTGCCCCAGCACCTGTCCTTACCTACCTACTGTCCCAGCACCCCTACCTATCTGCCAACCCCGCCCCAGCACCCTCCCTCCCTATCTACCCTGCCCCAACACCCCTCCCTACCTCCCTACCCTGTTCCAGCACCCCTACCTACTTACCTACCTACCTACCCTGCTCCAGCACCCGTAACTACATGCCTACCCTGCCTCAGCACCTCTCCCTACCTACCTACCCTGTCCCAGCACCCCTATCTACTTATCTACCCTGCCCCAGCACCTCTAGCTAATTATATACCCTGCTCCAGCACCACAACCTGCCTGCCCTGTCCCAGCACCTCTCCCTACCAACCTACCCTGTTCCAGCATCCCACCCCTGCCTACCTACTCTGCCCCAGCACCCCATCCCTACCTACCTACCTTGCCCAAGCACCCCATCCCTACCTACCTACCTTGCCCAAGCACCCCATCCCTACCTACCTACCTTGCCCAAGCACCCCATCCCTACCTACCTACCTTGCCCAAGCACCCCATCCCTACCTACCTACCTTGCCCAAGCACCCCATCCCTACCTACCTACCTTGCCCAAGCACCCCATCCCTACCTACCTACCTTGCCCAAGCACCCCATCCCTACCTACCTACCTTGCCCAAGCACCCCATCCCTACCTACCTACCTTGCCCAAGCACCCCATCCCTACCTACCTACCTTGCCCAAGCACCCCATCCCTACCTACCTACCTTGCCCAAGCACCCCATCCCTACCTACCTACCTTGCCCAAGCACCCCATCCCTACCTACCTACCTTGCCCAAGCACCCCATCCCTACCTACCTACCTTGCCCAAGCACCCCATCCCTACCTACCTACCTTGCCCAAGCACCCCATCCCTACCTACCTACCTTGCCCAAGCACCCCATCCCTACCTACCTACCTTGCCCAAGCACCCCATCCCTACCTACCTACCTTGCCCAAGCACCCCATCCCTACCTACCTACCTTGCCCAAGCACCCCATCCCTACCTACCTACCTTGCCCAAGCACCCCATCCCTACCTACCTACCTTGCCCAAGCACCCCATCCCTACCTACCTACCTTGCCCAAGCACCCCATCCCTACCTACCTACCTTGCCCAAGCACCCCATCCCTACCTACCTACCTTGCCCAAGCACCCCATCCCTACCTACCTACTCTCCCCCAGCACCCCATCCCTACCTACCTACTCTCCTCCAGCACCCCATCCCTACCTACCTACTCTCCTCCAGCACCCCATCCCTACCTACCTACTCTCCTCCAGCACTCCATCCCTGCTTCCCATCCCTACCTACCTACTCTCCTCCAGCACCCCATCCCTGCTTCCCATCCCTACCTACCTACTCTCCTCCAGCACCCCATCCCTGCTTCCCATCCCTACCTACCTACTCTCCTCCAGCACTCCATCCCTGCTTCCCATCCCTACCTACCTACCCTGCCCCAGCACCCCTACCTACCCTGCCCCAGCACCCCTACCTACCCTGCCCCAGCACCCCTACCTACCCTGCCCCAGCACCCCTACCTACCCTGCCCCAGCACCCCTACCTACCCTGCCCCAGCACCCCTACCTACCCTGCCCCAGCACCCCTATCTACCCTGCCCCAGCACCCCTATCTACCCTGCCCCAGCACCCCTATCTACCCTGCCCCAGCACCCCTATCTACCCTGCCCCAGCACCCCTATCTACCCTGCCCCAGCACCCCTATCTACCCTGCCCCAGCACCCCTACCTACCTACCTACCCTACCCTGCCCCAGCACCCCTACCTACCTACCTACCCTACCCTGCCCCAGCACCCCTACCTACCTACCTACCCTACCCTGCCCCAGCACCCCTACCTACCTACCTACCCTACCCTGCCCCAGCACCCCTACCTACCTACCTACCCTACCCTGCCCCAGCACCCCTACCTACCTACCTACCCTACCCTGCCCCAGCACCCCTACCTACCTACCTACCCTACCCTGCCCCAGCACCCCTACCTACCTACCTACCCTACCCTGCCCCAGCACCCCTACCTACCTACCGACCCTACCCTGCCCCAGCACCCCTACCTACCTACCTACCCTACCCTGCCCCAGCACCCCTACCTACCTACCTACCCTACCCTGCCCCAGCACCCCTACCTACCTACCTACCCTACCCTGCCCCAGCACCCCTACCTACCCTGCCCCAGCACCCCTACCTACTTACCCTCCCTACCCTGCCCCAGCACCCCTACCTACTTACCCTCCCTACCCTGCCCCAGCACCCCTACCTACCTACCCTCCCTGCCCTGCCCCAGCACCCCTACCTACCTACCTACCCTGTCCCAGCACCCCTACCTACCTACCTACCTACCTACCCTGCCCCAGCACCCCTACCTACCTACCCTGCCCCAGCACCCTATCTACCTACCCTGTTCCAGCACCCCTACCTACTTATATACCTTGCCTCAGCACCCTTACCTACCCTTCCCTAACACCCATACATATCTATCTACCCTGCCCCTGTACCCAAACATATTTACCTACCCTGCCCTAGCACCCCTAGTTACCTACCTACCTTGCCCCAGCATCCCTATTACCTACCTACCCTGTCCCAGCACCACTACCTGCCTACTTATCTACCCTGCTCCAGCACCACTACCTGCCTACCCTGCTCCAGCACCACTACCTGCCTACCCTGCTCCAGCATCCCTATCTACCTACCTATCCTGCCCCAGCACCCCTACCTACCTACCTATCCTGCCCCAGCACCTCTCCCTACCTATCAACTGTCCCAGCATCCAAACCCTACCTACCTACTCTGCCCCAGCACCCCACCCCTACCTGTTTACCCTGCTCCAGCACCCCTACCTACCCTGCCCCAGCACCCCTACCTACCCTGCCCCAGCACCCCTACCTACCCTGCCCCAGCACCCCTGCCTAATTATCTGCCTAGCCCCAGCACCTCTCCCTACCAACCTACCCTGTCCCAGCATCCCACCCATACCTACCTACCCTGCCCCAGCACCTCTCCCTACCAACCTACCCTGTCCCAGCATCCCACCCATACCTGCCTACCCTGCCCCAGCACCCCTGCCTACTTATCTACCTAGCCCCAGCACCTCTCCCTACCAACCTACCCTGTCCCAGCATCCCACCCATACCTATCTACCCCACCCCAGCATCCCTACCTACCTATCTACCCTGCCCCAGCACCTCTACCTCCTTATCAACCCTGCTCCAGCACCCCTACCTACCTACCTATCTACCCTACTCCAGCACCCCTACCTACCTATCTACCCTACTCCAGCACCCCTACCTACCTATCTACCCTGCTCCAGCACCCCTACCTACCTACCTACCTAACTACCCTGCTCCAGCACCCCTACCTACCTACCTACCCTGCTCCAGCACCCCTACCTACCTACCTACCCTGCTCCAGCACCCCTACCTACCTACCCTGCTCCAGCACCCCTACCTACCTACCCTGCTCCAGCACCCCTACCTACCTACCTACCTACCTACCCTGCTCCAGCACCCCTACCTACCTACCTACCTACCTACCCTGCCCTAGCACCCCTACCTACCTACCTACCCTGCCCTAGCACCCCTACCTACCTACCTACCCTGCCCCACCACCCCTACCTACCTACCTACCCTGCCTCAGCACCCGTAACTACCTACCTACCTACCATACCCCAGCACCCATAACTACCTACCTACCCTGCTCCAGCACCCGTAACTACCTACCTACCCTGCTCCAGCACCCATAACTACCTACCTACCCTGCTCCAGCACCCGTAACTACCTACCTACCCTGCTCCAGCACCCGTAACTACTTATCTGCCCTACTCTATCACCCCTACCTACTTATATACCCTGCTTCAGCACCCCTACCTACTTATCTGCCCTAGCGCCCCTACCTACCCTGCCCTAGCACCCCTACCTACCCTGCCCTACCTCCCATACCTACCCTGCCCTAGCACCCATACATATTTACCTACCCTGCCCTAGCACCCATACATATTTACCTACCCTGCCCTAGCACCCATACATATTTACTTACCCTGCCCTAGCACCCATACATATTTACCTACCCTGCCCTAGCACCCATACATATTTACCTACCCTGCCCTAGCACCCATACATATTTACCTACCCTGCCCTAGCACCCATACATATTTACCTACCTTGCCCTAGCACCCATACATATTTACCTACCTTGCCCTAGCACCCATACATATTTACCTACCCTACCCTATCACCCATACCTACCCTGCCCCAGCATCCCTATTACATACCTACCCTGCCCCAGCATCCCTATTACCTACCTACCCTGCCCCAGCACCACTACCTGCCTACCCTGCCTCAGCTCCCCTACTTACCAACCTACTGTCCTAGCATCCCACCACTACCTACTTACCCTGCCCCAGCACCCCACCCCTACCTACATACCCTGCCCCAGCACCCCACCCCTACCTACATACCCTGCCCCAGCACCCCCACCTACCTACATACCCAGCCCCAATACCCCTATCTACCTATTGTACCTATCCTGCCTTAGCACTCTTACCTGCCTACCTACCCTGCACCACAACCCTACCTGTCTATCTACTCTGCCCCAACACCTCTATCTACATATTGTACATACCCTGCCCTAGCACCTCTACCTACCCACCTAACTACCACAGCATCCTTACCTACCTACCTACCCTGCTGCAGCACTCCTATGTACCTAATATACATACCCTGCCCCAGCACCCTTGCCTACCTATCTACCCCACCCCAGCATCCCTACCTATCTATCTACCCTGCTCCAGCATCTCTACCTACATATCTACCCCACCTCAGCATCCCTAGCTACGTATCTTCCCTGCCCCAGCACCCTTACCTACCAATCTACCCCACCCCAGCATCCCTACCTACCTATCTACCCTGCTCCAGCACCCCTATCTACTTATCTACCCTGCTCCAGCACCCCTACCTACCTATCTACCTCATCCCAGCACCCATATCTACCTACCTACCCCACCCCAGCATCCCTACCTATCTATCTACACTGCTCCAACACCTCTACCTACATGTCTACCCCACCCCAGCATCCCTACCTTCCTATCTACCCTGCCCCAGCACCCCTACCTACATATGTACCCCATCCTAGCATCCCTACCTACCTATCTACCCCACCCCAGCATCCCTACCTACATATCTACCTCACCCCAGCATCCCTACCTACATATCTGCCTCACCCCAGCATCCCTACCTACATATCTACCTCACCCCAGCATCTCTACTTATCTATCTACCCTGCTACAACACCCCTACCTACCTATCCACCCCACCTCAGCATCGCTACCTACATATCTACCTTGCTCCAGCATCCCTACCTACCTATCTACCCTGCTCCAGCATCCCTACCTACCTATCTACCCCACCCCAGCACCCTTACCTACCTATCTACCCTGCTCCAGCATCCCTACCTACTTATCTACCCCGCTCCAGCACCCCTACCTACCTACCCACCCCACCCCAGCATCCCTACCTACCTATCTACCTGCTTCAGCATCCCTATCTACCCCACCCCAGCATTCCTCCCTACCTATCTACCCTGCTCCAGCATCCCTACCTA
Organism: Coenobita brevimanus; assembly: GCF_032717465.1. Taxonomy (NCBI): domain Eukaryota; kingdom Metazoa; phylum Arthropoda; class Malacostraca; order Decapoda; family Coenobitidae; genus Coenobita; species Coenobita brevimanus. Next base: position 13,765 of record NW_027643931.1, read on the forward strand.
CTTATCTACCCTGCTCCAGTATTGCTACCTACTTATCTACCCCACCCCAGCACCCTTACCTACCCATCTGTCCCACCCCAGCACCCCTACCTACCTTTCTATCCTGCTGCAGCATCCCTACCTACCTATATACCCTACCCCAGCGCCCCAACATTCCTATCTACCCCATCCCAGCATCCCTACCTATCTATCTACCCTGCTCCAGCATCCCTACCTACATATCTACCCTGCTCCAGCATCCCTACCTACCTATCTACCCTGCTCCAGCATCCCTACCTACCTATCTACCCTACCCCAGCAGCCCTACCTACCTATCTACCCTACCCCAGCACCCTTACCTACCTATCTACCCTACCCCAGCATCTCTACCTACCTATCAACCCCACCCCAGCATCTCTACTTACCTATCTACCCCACCCCAGCACCCTTGACTACCTATCTACCCCACCCCACCATCCCTACCTACCTATCTACCCTGCTCCAGCATCGATACCTACCTATGTACCCCACCCCAGCACCCTTACCTACCCATCTATCCCACCCCAGCACCCCTACTTACCTTTCTACCCTGCTTCAGCACCCCTACCTATAGAAATACTCTACCCCAGCACCCCAACGTTCCTATCTACCCCATCCCAGCACCCCTACGTTCCTATCTACCCCACCCCAGCATCCCTATCAACCCCACCCCAGCATCCCTATCTTCCCCACCCCAGCATCCCTACCTACCTATCTACCCTGCCACAGCACCCCTACCTATCTACCCTGCCCCAGCACCCCTACCTATCTACCCTGCCCCAGCACCCCTACCTATCTACCCTGCCCCAGCACCCCTACCTACCTACCTATTTATCCCACCAACATCCCTACCTACCTATCTACCCCACACAATCCCTACATACCTATCTACCCCACCCCAGCATCACTACCTACCTATCTACCCCACCCCAGCACCCCAACCTTCCTATCTACCCCATCCCAGCACCCCTACCTTCCTATCTACCCCATCCCAGCACCCCTACCTTCCTATCTACCCCATCCCAGCACCCCTACCTTCCTATCTACCCCATCCCAGCACCCCTACCTTCCTATCTACCCCATCCCAGCACCCCTACCTTCCCTATCTACCCTGCCCCAGCACCCCTACCTACCTACCTATTTATCCCACCAACATCCCTACCTACCTATCTACCCCACACACAATCCCTACATACCTATCTACCCCACCCCAGCATCACTACCTACCTATCTACCCCACCCCAGCACCCCAACCTTCCTATCTACCCCATCCCAGCACCCCTACCTTCCTATCTACCCCATCCCAGCACCCCTACCTTCCTATCTACCCCATCCCAGCACCCCTACCTTCCTATCTACCCCATCCCAGCACCCCTACCTTCCTATCTACCCCACCCCAGCATCTCTACCTATCCATCTACCCTGCTCCAGCACCCCTGTCTACATATCTACCACACCCCAGCACCTCTGTCTACATATCTACCCCACCCCAGCACCCCCACCTACCTATCTACCCTGCCCCAGGAATCCTACCTACCTATCTACCCCACCCTAGCATCCCTACCCACCTATCTACCCTGCCCCAGCACCCTTCCCTATCAATCTACCCCACCCCAGCATCCCTACCTACCTATCTACCCTGCTCCAGTACCCCTACCTACCTATCTACCCCACCCCAGCACCCATACCTACTTATCTACCCCACCCCAGTATCCCTACCTACCTATCTACACTGCTCCAACACCTCTGCCTACATGTCTACCCCACCCCAGCATCCCTACCTACCTACCTATCTACCCTGCCCCAGCACCCCTGCCTACCTATGTACCCCATCCAAGCATCCCTACCTACCTATCTACCTCACCCCAGCATCCCTACCTACATATCTACCCCACCCCAGCATCCCTACTTACCTATCTACCCTGCTACAACACCCCTACCTACCTATCCACCCCACCCCAGCATCCCTACTTATCTACCCTGCTCCACCACCCCAACCTACCTATCTACCCTGCTCCACCACCCCAACCTACCTATCTACCCTGCTCCACCACCCCTACCTACCCTGCTTCAGCACACCTACCTTCCTATCTACCCCACCCCAGCATCCCTACCTACTTATCTAACCCACCCCAGCATCCCTACTTACCTATCTACCCTGCTACAACACCCCTACCAACATATCCACCCCACCCCAGCATCCCTACTTATCTATCTACTCTGCTCCACCACCCCTACCTACCTATCTACCCTGCTCCACGACCCCTACCTACCTATCTTACCTGCTCAACGACCCCCACCTACCTATCTACCCTGCTCAACGACCCCTACCTACCTATCTACCCTGCTCCAGCACACCTACCTACCTATGTACACTGCCCTAGCATCCCTACCTGCATATCTACCCTGCTACAGCACTCGTACCTACCTATCCACCCACCTATGTACACTGCCCAAGCATCCCTACCTGCATATCTACCCCGCTCCAGCACCCGTACCTACCTATTCACCCCACCCCAGCATCCCTACCTACCTATCTACCCTGCTCCAGCACCCCTACCTACCTACCCCACCTCAGCATCCCTACCTATCTATATACTTATATATATATATATAATATATAAAAGTCACATCACTCTGATCAGTCCGGTCTTTCTCAAGAAAGCCATCAATTTATCAGTCATAACAATGTCCCCATCACCCAGGATGGTGGAAAGTGTGAAGGGGACGTCTGCTGCGCCGCAGTAATTAATAAGTGAAGCACGTTCACGAATAAATCGCCGACAGCGCAGGATGATATGACTGATAGATAACACCGCATCACAGATGTCACAGTGCGGTGGGAAGCGTCTTTCCATATAAGGTTTCATATGTATTAAAATGGTGACATTGAGCCGTAACCGTGCCAACACTTTTTCTTCCAGGCGACTGGGGCGGTTGGCGGTGTCCCAGTCGCCCAGGTACGGCTTACAGGTCGGAATATTTAGTCTGGTCCACTGACCTTGCAACAGAAGATTTATTGATTTCTTTCCGAGAGAGAGACTTGACCGTAGATCACGAGGAACTTCCCAAGTCTCCTCGAGCTCTACAGCCGACTTTGCAAGTAAGTCAGCCTGGTCATTGCCGTAGATACGACAATGACCAGGCACCCAGATCAGCGTGAATGACTTGCTGCATGAATGCAACTTATTAACGATGCGGCCCTGGATCTCGTGAGAGTCCGTAGTACAAGATGCAATTGCCTGAAGGGCTGATTTTGAATCTGAAAATATGACAAATGAGTCATGCCTAGAATTGAGAGCATAGTCTTTGGCTTTGTCAATAGCAAAAAGTTCGGAGGTAAACACAGATGTATGAGTCGGCAACCGATACCTAAGTGCACATTCAGTCGACCACACACTTGCACCCACACATTCACTCGACTTGGAGCCGTCGGTGTACAATTGATGGGACCCCAAGTGACGAACACTGATGTTACGAAACAAGTGGTGGACCTCCGCCTCCGGCGCCTTGGTCTTTGGTGCTGGGAGCCATGAGACATCCACTGTAAAGCCGGGTGGCTCCCAAGGCGCTATATTTTTAAACACCAACTTGTCACAGTCACTGGGGTCCACACCAAGCTCCTGAGTCAGTAAGTGGAGGCGAGCGGCAAGTGGCCGATGCACCCCCCGCAGAAGGTGGTGGTATTGACGCAGGGGGGTACAAGCCACATTGTATTACTTTTCATTAATGTCCTTACGCCGTAGGACAAGGCCAGGTGGTCACAAGGCGAATACGGAGGGGAGGCACATTCGCCTCTACTTCCATACGAGCCACACGTGTACACCGGACAGCTTCAAGACACATTTTGCAAACATTTATTCTGTAGCACATCCAATCCTTTCAGCGTGGCATCAGATGCCGAGCCATACACCTGTGCGCCATAGTCTAGCTTCAATTGAATAAGGGACTTATACACCATTAATAAAGATTTTCTGTTGGCACCCCAGGTAGTTCCCGCTAGGTACTTAAGGACATTTAACGGTTTATCACAACGAGCAAGCAAAGTATTAACGTGGTTTAAAATTCATTCTTCGATCAAAATGTATTCCTAGAAATTTTACAGAAATTTGAAAAGGTACCACCTGATTATCCAAAGTTAAGCACAAATTAGGTACGTTACGATTAGTGAAGACTACAGCGGCACACTTACAGACGGAAAACTTAAATCCCCACTGCAAGGCACATAGGTGGAAGGAGTCAAGGGCTGCTTGAATCCGCCCGCCGAAAATTGTGCATTACGGGAGGAGTGCCATATTGCACAATCGCCAGCATAGAGCGAGTATTTAAGATTCCAGGAGATGGGAGCTGATGACAGAATATCATTGATCATAATACTAAATAAAGTAGGACTAAGAACACTTCCCTGTGGCACCCCGTTTTCCTGGATAAATATATCCAATGTTACGTTACGGGGCAATTTGACAAAGTCCTGTCCCTTAAGAAATTTGAAATAAAAATTGGCAAATTTCCTCTTAAACCATAAGCATAGAGCTTCATTAGTATACCATGTCGCCATGTCATGTCATAGGCTTTATGGATGTCCAAGAACACCCCTATCATGAATTCTTTATTGGCAAATGCCTCTGCAATACAATGCTCCAAATTCATTAAATGATCTAGTGAACTTCTGTATTTACGGAAGCCACATTGTTGATCGTTTAACAAATTCTTCGACGCTAAAATAAAACGAAGCCTATTGTTTACCATTTTTTCCATGACCTTACATAGACAAGAAGTCAACACAATAGGACGAAATGATGTGGGATTCATAAGACGACCAGCCTCTTTGGGTATCAGTATGACGAGCGCAAAGTGCCATGAGTTTGGGAACGTTCGAGACGCCCAAATCTCATTGTACAATGCTAACATCTTAATCAGGTTGTCCTGATTAAGATGCTGGATCATACCATACGTGATGGTGTCTGGTTCAGGGCTGGTGTCTTTACAGGATTTTAGGGCAAGGAGCAGTTCATCTAGCATAAACTCTTGGTTGTACGGGAAGTCTACGTCTTCTGTGGCAAAGTCTAATATCTGTAGCTCAGCCATGCGTTTATGATGTTGAAAACGCGGATCATAATTGGCTGAGCTACTTACATGAGAAAAACTCCTGGCGAGGATGTTAGCAACGTCCAGGGGCTCGTCATAGATGTTATTATT
>NW_027643932.1:0-4995 GCF_032717465.1 Coenobita brevimanus
GATATGGAGACAGGACAACACGAGCATTGCTCAATTCCTGTATACTACAAATAGGTAAATACAAATAGGTAAATACAAGGCACCGAGGAGACCAGACGCTCGCCGCCATCGCTCCATAAACGGCCAACTTGGCCAGTGGCATTACCTAAATTAGTATCTTTATATGAGTCAAGCTCTGTACCAGGTTAGACTAAATGGTGTTCTAATTAAAAAAAAAAAAAAAAAAAAAAAGTTTTAAAGCAAGGCTTGTTCAAACAGAAAAGAAACCAAATTAGAGTAAGAATGCGCACAATCAGCTGATCGTTTGTTTTGTCTACAACTGCTCCAGGGAATGTAAGTACCATATGTGCTTTTAGTACTGCAACATGACTACATACTTTAGTAAAGCAAATTTGGAAAAGAAAAGGGATAAAGGTAGAAAGCAGGACGATGATTTCTACCAAGAACTGGTTGAAATAGAGATTCACAATAAACTGGTTGAACAAGTACACAGGCTGGAGTCGGCTTTTCAAAATGAGATTGATGAAATTAAGAAACAGATGCACTTGCAAAAGGAAGAAATAGAAAAATTAGGAAAGGAAGTCATCAAGAAAGACATAACCATAGGTGAGCTGACAGTAGAACTGGGTTCACTTAAGAGAAAAATTAGTGAAATGGCAAGTACAGTAGTCAACCACGAGAGTATTATGGAGGAGTTCAAAAATGATATAGAGACAGTTAGGCAACAAGCAGTCTGATAGACCAGAGCAGTGATATTGAGGAGAAGATAACACAGGTGAATGAAGCTGTGCAGAGCTACAAAAATGATGTGGAAACCACTTATGCTGAAATGGTGAAAGTAAAGAAAGACTTAGAAACAAGGGTGGAAGAAAAAAGCATTAAAAAGGAAGTGAAAAGAATAATCCCAAACAATCCTAAGTTAGTCAGAGATTCAGTAGATATTAACAAATCTATAGTAATCACTGGTATAGAAGAGAAAGAAGTAAAAAACAAGATCTCAAGGGACAAAAAGGAGATGGCAAATGTAATGAGCAAATGGAAAGAAGTATCAGAGGAAATCTGTAGTAAAGACATAGAGGAACACAAAAGGTTAGGGAAATACGAGAGAAGCAAGTCAAGACCCTTAAAGGTAACCTACCAGAGTGTTAACACCGTGGAGGAGATACTAAGAAATGCAAAGAATCTTATGGAAAAAGAGGAGTTCAAAAATGTATGGATAAAAAGATACCTAACACAAGAGGAACTGGAATTACTGAAAGAGAAGAGGAAGGAAGCAAAAACGATATATGAGGGAAGATCAGAGGAGGAGAAGAATACATTTTTTTTTTACAAAGTAATAGGATTGCAGGTACGAAAGTGGTACATAAACAGGAGGGAATAAAAAGGAGGAATATAGTAGAACTGTAGAACCAAGTCATGACAAGTATATAAACAAGATGATTAAGTTGATGTACTCAAATGTGGATGGAATGGTATCTGAATTATTAGAGATGAATGATTATGTCAAAGAAAATGACCCACATATAATATGGCTAACTGAAACAAAATTAACACCAAGGCTATCAAATGACATCCTAAACTTAGAGGAATATAATATATGGAGAAGAGATAGGAACTTAAAAAAGGAGGAGGTATTATAATATTAACTAAGAAAAATCTAAAAGTCAAAGAAATAGAACTAGATATACCCTCACAAGTAGAACTGATTTGCAGTAGAGATCAATACAACTGAAGGGAAAGTAATTGTAGCCAATTTGTACATGCCACCCAAGTCAAACACGTGGGAAAGAGACGAGTATGAGGACCTGGCAGAGAATACAATTCAGAGTTTAAGATCATTACTACATAAAATGGAAGAGAAATGGGAAAGAATTGTACTAACTGGAGATTTTAATACAAATATAAATTGGAATACTCTAGATATAATAAGCCAAGAAAGCTGTTGGGACCAAAAGCTCCTGGATCTTATGCAAGAGTTTTTCCTAACGCAATGTGTAAGGGAAAGCACCAGAAAAAGAAGACTCGATGTACCCTCAATGCTAGATCTCATATTTACTAGGCAAGAAAACGATATTGACAATTTAATATACCACCCTCCATTCGGCAAAAGCGACCATGCAGTACTAAATTGCAACTTCAGGATAGCATATGACATAGTTAACAGCAATGAAAGTTACAAAAAGAGCCTAAACTATAATAAGGAAAAACTATCATGACCTAAAGAAGTACTTCTTAGAAATTGATTGAGGAAAGCAGCTTAGAGGACAAGATTTAAATGCTATATATACTGTATAAAATTCTGTGAACTTTATGAAATAGGAGTCCAGAAGTACATCCCAAAGCACAAAGAAGCAGAAAAGAAAATAAAGAAATGGTCAGTACAGAATGTAAAAAATCAAAAGAAAAAAGAGATTTGTTGTGGAATAGATACAGAAGACACAATAGTGAAAGGGCTTATAATAATTACAAACAGGCAAGAAATGATTATACAAGAATAAGGGGGGAAGCCCAAAAACAGTTTGAGGAGGATTTCATAAATTAAAGTAGTGATCAACCGAAGCTATTTTACAGCTACATCAGAAGCAAAACTAAAGTAAAAGATAAAATACAATCCATTACGGACGAGGGAATCACCTGTACACAATAGAAGGATATTTGTGAAGCACTAAATAAGAAATTCCAATCAGTTTTTACGGAGGAAACAAATTTTGAGAGGGATTATGTGGAACATGCATGCCCTCACACTACCAGATATACAAACATCAGAAAAAAGTAATACATGAGGAGCTAAGTAAATTAGACAAAGGAAAAGCAAATGGTCCTGATGAATTTTCATGTTGGGTACTACTTGAATGTGCAAAGGAGTTAAGTAAACCGTTATTTTTAATTTTCAAGAAATCCTTGAGTCAAGGTAAACTACCTGATATTTGGAAGAAAGCAAACATTGTTCCCTTATTCAAGAAAGGGAATAGACAAAATCCACTCAACTACCGAACAGTATCACTAACCAGTGTTTTAACCCTTTAACCGCGGGCTTGATTTGGTTTTTCTTGCGGTACCCGCGGGCCAATTCGTGCTCCGACAGACTCTCTAAAAATATTTGCCAAAAATCAGTTTTTAGTCCTAGAATATTAAAATCACATATGCTTATGGCACATACCTTCAGCTTTCTCCTGGGGTGTTTGTTGAGCCTTCGTCGAGTACCGTAGGACTTGTGGAGACCTCTGAAGTTGGGTAACGAAGTCTCCACTTTACACTTCCCGACAACCCGTAATAAGATTACCACAGTCTGATATTATCACTAGAAACACTATTCTATGATTCTCAAATAGTTTGGAATCCATATTCCAAAAAAAAAAACGCTGTGAAAGCAATGAAAATTACGAAGGCGTATGACCTTCCCACTTGCGCTAGTTCGCCGCTGGTGTCGTCATTTATTATCCATAAAAACACTCACATTTTATATTTCTATTACTATATAACACTTATATATATCTACAGTCTTTATCCATAAGTTTCCTTCAGTAATAGTAGTTTATTGTCACTAGGCATTCAATTTCTTTCAATAAAATACATAGCATTCACTTTCTCATCCTGTATACTAGCATTGAGAGAGAATGTCACTTTCACCTTCACTCTCATAACTCATAGTATTCATACATGCTAGAGTGAAACTTTCATTACTCCTAGTATATATTCTTATATTCATATAATACCACTCATTTACATTTCTATTTATGTTCTCTATTTTATTTACATTTCTATTTTATTTACACTGTGTTATGCACTGTCACTTGAAGTAACTTATAAAACTATTTTCCACTGTTCACTTATATTTACATTCATTGCTTTACTTGCTGTTTACACATTATTTACACATTATTTACAATTCCACTTGCACTGTTTTACTCAACAGAAAAATCGTAATCACTCTCTTTCAATTGTCAGCCCTTTACCTCTTTCCACACGAGGTTTAGTTGGGGGTAAAGGTCACAGGGCCCTTTGCATGGGGCTAAAAAGTGGCTGAAGTTAGCATGAGCAAACAGACGTACCTTCACCTTGGAAGATGACAGTGAACTGATAGGGGTGGGCCTGGGTGGCCTGCCTAGGGAAATGCATTACTGCCAACGTCAGCCTCTTGACAGCTGCTAATATATAGCAGTAAAATGATTGGCAGGAAATCTAGACAATACATTATAAATTAGGTAGTTCCAGGTGAATGTAAATATCACTTAGGCTTCTCCCTTCCCTCCTTATATATATTTTTAGTACGAGAATAGATTATACGGCATATTTCAAGGGGAAATAAACAGCGAAAATTAGCGAACGAGTGCACGTGAGGTGTTGTCAGGTGATAATTAGCCATTTCCAGGTGTATGGCACTCTCACTTACCTTATTTCTTTTTGGTAAATATTATTTGGTATAAGAATAGGGCATAGAGCTTACTTCATTGGATGAAGTCAGTGGAAAATTCCAGGGAAGATTTACTTAGCGTAGCACGGCCTTGCAGGCGAGAGGAGAGGGTAATGGAGGGAAGGTAGGGAGGGGAGTCAAGAACGGGGAGAAATGGCTAAATTGTCAACAATGGATGGGAGTACAGATGAGATTAGGAGTGCTGACTAGTGTTAGACATCGGCAGTACTGATAGATGATACAAGCTACCACTTGAAAGCCCGGGGGAATTCAAAATAACACAGAATCGCAAAAGTGACACCCGGCGATTAAGGGGTTAAACAAGGTATTAGAAAAGCTTGAAAGAAAAGCTTGGGTAAATCATCGAGAAGAACACAATATGATAACGGAAAGACAGTTTGGGTTCAGAAAAGGAAAATCATGTGTTACTAATCTGTTGAGCTACTATGACAGAGTAACCGACATGTTACAGGAAAGAGAAGGATGGGTGGACAGTATCTATTTAGATTTCAAGAAAGCATTTGACACAGTACCACACCAAAGACTTTTATGAAAACTGTACCATCAAGGAGGAATTCGAG
>NW_027643933.1:0-20399 GCF_032717465.1 Coenobita brevimanus
GCAAACTGTATTGTTCGATGCAAGATTTTCTCATAAGAAGAGAAATGAGAACAGTACTAAGGGGAAATTACTCATCATGGAAAGAAGTGACTAGTGGAGTACCACAGGGCTCAGTGCTGACACCAATCATGTTTTTAGTGTATATAAATGATATAAACAATAACACTGGAAATGAAAGCTATTTAAATATGTTTGCAGCTGATGCAAAAATACAAAGGAGAATTACGAACATAGACTCTTGTAAAGGGCTACAAGAAGAATTAAATAAACTTCAAGAATGGAGTAATACATGGCAAATGGAATTCAATGTGAACAAGTGTCATGTAATCAAGTTTGGTAAAAGTTGAAAAAGACCTGATTGGGATTATACGTTAGGAAATAAAACCCTACACACATCAGAAAGAGAGAAGGACCTAGTTGTGTTTATCAGTATACAACAACGTTGGGTCTGGTTAGTACTTGGATGGGTGACCGCCTGGGAACACCAGATGCTGTTGGCTCGTTCTCCCTACGTGTCAAGTGGGGTTGGTGGAGGATTAGTGCCCCTCCCTGTAAAACAATTAACTCTAAGCCCTTGGCCACCCCGTTTGGGATACATGGCATCTGGCAATGAATGAATGACTATCTCTGGCAGACCACATCAGTGAGAAGGTACGGAACATGTATACACTGCTTGCAAATATGAGAATAGCATTCACATACATAAATGAAGACATGTTAAGAAAGATAATAACATAATTCATCAGATCAACCCTGGAGTATGCATCAGTAGTCTGGAGTCCTCATCTCAAAAAACACATAGACAAGATTGAAAAAGTTCAAAGGGCCACTACAAGATGGGTACCAAGCTTAAGGGATCTAAGCTACGAAGAAAGACTAAATAAACTGAATCTACCAACACTACAGGAGAGAAGGAAAAGAGGTGACATGATTATGCTATATAAATGCATATCAGGGAAGGAGAAAATAAACATAAATGATTACTTAACCTATGGGGAAGCATCAGCAAGAGGACACTGCAAAAAACTGCGTAAGAAGAGAGGTGATAAAGATGTAAGGAAATTTAGCTTCCCAAATAGAGCAATTGATCAGCGGAATGCACTACCGTATGAAATAGTGTGTGCCAAAACAATTCACAATTTTATGGATATGAACGATAAATATGGTTTAAGACGCAGGACAGTACGAGCTTGACTCATTCCTGTAAAGATACAATTAGGTAATAATTATGTAAGAACACACACACACATACACACACACACTTGGGAGACAAGCGAGAATGAGGGAGGGTAGGGGGACGGAGAGGGAGACAACCAGGGGTGGGGAAAGGCAGGGGGATGGAGGGAGACATGCCTGGCAGCACTGGAGTGTGGTGGGGGATGGAGGAGGGATGGGGGGCAGAAGAGAGGGGATGGATGGAGAGTGTGAGGACCGGGTTCATTTGAAACTCAGGGAGAAGGTGAGGTGTCAGACTGGAGAGGTGGGGTGTTGGATTAGCGAGGCAACGAACATTCAAGTTGTTCGGATTGTGGGAATGTTCCTGTATTTCTTGTGTTTGGTTTAGCAGAGTGCCGGTTGTTGATGCGCTGGATATCGGGGTATGGGTGTAAATAAATCTTGAGCATTTATTCGTGAACTGATGATTATGAAAGTAGTGTTGTACTGTAAAATTATCAAGACTCCCATGCTCATGGTTGTGTATACGGCCGTGGCCAAACGTTTATTCCTTACCTGACTCCCATTCCTCCACCTCTCACTTGCTGTTCAGCTGTTTTGCATATAATACAGTAAATAGGTACAAATTGCAAGCCAAGCAGTTTTATCCAACAAAGCAAACCTTCATTTCTGTCAGCTATATTTTATCTTTCTGCCAATGCAAATGTGTTCTAAGATGAATTTATACATAATAGAATGCATTTGCACTAGTAGAGAAGTTAAAATCTAGCTGATTGAAAAGAAGGTTTGCTTTGTTGCATAAAATCACTGTGCTCACAGTTCATACCTATTTTCTGTATTATCTGCAAACCAACTGAGTGGCAAGTGAGGGGTGGAGTGGCGACAGTCAGGTGAAGAATAAATTGGTAGGCCACAGCCATGCACAGTACATAACTGTGAGCAAGGGAGTCATGATAATTCTTCTGTACAACATTACTGTACTTTCCAAATCATAAATTTGCCAATAAATTGTTCAAGATTTATTTCTTTAGTTTATTTTTCCATGTTTTTATCTTTAACATGGAACAGAATGGACTTGTCAAGATACTGGAAGATGTTGCAAGCTCGTTGGTAGTTAGAGTCAGTTTGTTAGGCAGAAAACCATATGGGTACCACTCATTTTCTGCCAATGAAGAGGATGCCATTTGTTCAGTGAACTTATTTATTTTGCTTTTCTCAGCCCTCTATCTTAATAACTTTCCCATGGGTACAAGATGAAAATTAAACATAAAAGACAATACAGTGCTGTATTGATACAGTACATAGTATACTGTGTACCCCCCTAGTGTTGGCATCAATGGAGGGTAGAGTTGTATACCATGTAGTAAAGTACAGTGCACTTAATTCTGTGTGGTCCAGTGGCAGTTATTACATGTACAATGATGTATATCAGTTTCAGAATCACAATAAAGCAAAGGACACGAAGCACTGAGAGGCCACAAGCTTTGCAACAACAACAAGCGAGGCATGAGAGGCCACAAGTAAGTCTTAGCACTAGGGTTTTGCCACCACATGGTCACAAGAGCAGCGAAGACTGATGCAGTAATCCCTTGCTTATCTGATGTAATAGAGCCATAGTACATCCGGATGCAGAGCAGTATCCTACCTACCAGTACACTACCCATACTCTACCTATATGTACAGAACCCCTTGTAATTGTGGCAGTGTTCTCCGGTCTTTCAGCTACTGTATTTAGACACCAAAACACACTTGGGAAAATGCAGTATAATGCTAAAAACTAAGAAGACAATGCATAAACAATATAAATCCAAAAAATTCAACAGTTCTTACCATCCGGTGAATGGCGGACAGGTGTTGTAACCTGCAAGCCTCAAGCTGGTGTTTAACAGATGCCAAACACCTCCTCCTCCTCCTCCTCCTCCATCTGCAGGAGCTGGGCAATGAGTGGGAATGTGCAGCGAGGTGATGGAAGCCTACCCATCTCAGGAGAGTCTGAAGACAGCCGCAAGCTCACATCAACGGCAACTCAGCGGCTTTCAGTGTGCTCGGTTGTGGATCCGACAGCGAAGACTGGGGATGAGGTGCTGGTGGTGGGGAGAATGGGCTCACACATGTGGGGGTGACAGGCTTGGAAAGAGGAGTCAGCCTTGATCTGACGATAAGTGCAACGATTCTGATGGAAGATGACAGTGTCCCTGACTGCCTGCAGATCTTTCGTCAACTTCAGTGGCACCAACTCCTTGTCACAGTGAGGATGCTCAACACATTCGAGCACCTGCTCAGTGCCAGCGCATAGCACACCAAGATGAGGGAGTGATGGAATGGCGGGGTGCCCAGAGGCAGGGTCCTCATCCTTGTCACTGTCCTCTGTCAGCCCTGCAGAGATTGCAGCAGCAATCTCCTCATCAGACAACATCTGATGACCAAGATTGCTGCCGTCATTGTTGAACCACTCCTGCACATCGTTGACATCCATATTCTTGCTTGCCAGATGTAGACGTAGGTGGAAATCATCCATGTCAAATCCCTCAAAGTCATGCACGGCCTCATATCCCTGAAGGAGACAAAACCAACCACTTTCAAGAGTTATGACGTAGACTTCCTTCCAAGCATTCGCCCAGTTGCACACTGCAGACTTGATGTTGTAATGGTGAAGGTTTTCCAAGGTCTGCTCCCCACATGTGTCAGCCCCAAGCTCATCCTCAAGCACCACCATCATCTCGTCGAGGAACGTCTGACAGTACAGTCTCTTCATTGCCACTATCACACCTTGGTCCATTGGTGAAATGAGAGCAGTTGTATTAGATGGCAGAAACATGTACCTGATACGACTGTTATGAGCAATCAATTCCCTCTCGGATGGATGTGCAGGGACATTGTTGAGGATCAGGAGTGCCTTCACCTGGTCATGTGGGATACTCCGTTTGATAATGGATAACCTCTTTGATAAGGTGTCAGTGGAACCAGTATCTGAAGATCTTACAGGTAAACTAGACCTCCACAAAATGGTACCACACAACAATCAGGCTCTCCATCGACCCATGGAGACAACATGGCTGTTTTGCATGTCAGACAATAACGGGCATGAGGTGGTGCATCTCATTAGCAGTTGCGCAGCACAAAACCGAAACACGCTGTTTGCACATCTTTCCACCAGGCATAGTCTTCTCCCTTTCATCTTCCAGGGTATTGTTGGGCAAGGAGTGGTAGAAGTGGCCAGCTTTGTTATCACTGTACACTTAACTGAGTCAAGGCCCTCGTCCTTGATCAGGCACTACACCTTCTGGCAAAACGGCTCAACATCCTCCGTTGTTGCATCCAAAGCCTCACCTTGTGTCTTGTGGCCAGTAAGTCATGTTGAAGTTTGAACCAGAGGAGCCAACCTTCAGATGCCTTGAAGTTGTGCACATTGTGTAAGCATGCAGAATTCTCAGCTGCCGCCATCATCTTGGTCCCATGTATAAGCACACCGGCACCCTCTTGTTGGCGGAACAAAACCAGAGTCAACTGGTCAGTGGCGGGGCTGAGACATCGCCTTCCTATCACCCTTCCAAGTGGCATCACCATAGGCATGTCTGTACTGAGTCAGCTTGGCTCGTGATTTCATGATGTAAAACAAGGTTGAATGGGCCAGATCATAGCCCTGCAGAATGCTTGAAGTGGTCCAGCCTGTGTCAACCTTGCTCAATATCTCACGCTTCGTTTTCGTTTCCAGAGTCAAAATCTACCTCTTTCACTTTTGCAGGTTGTGGTGGGGCCATCATCACACACAAGAATGCCACAGAGGAAAATCAAGGCCTGAAGAAGGTAGGGAACCACCAGTGGAAGCAGCCATGGTTACAACTCGGCCAAACACATCCACACTTGCGAGAGAAAGGCAAGAACAGAGTTGTGGTACCACCATGTGAATGGAGTGCTGCCATGTCTCTACCCACGCTTGGCTATGAGTGTGCAAGTTAAAAGCACTAAACTGACCTATGAGCACAATGCTTCATTTGGCTCTGCCAGGCAGATGTTGCCACGTGACAGCAACACTGGATTTCCATACATCATGGTTTCAGGGAGTGTCCAAGTAATCCGGCTGGCCAGGCAACTTTGGCCATTCGGGAGGGAGGCGGGCACCCACACGTGCCCGGGAGCTTTAGAGGACTTTGACCGTTGTGAGAGGAGGCGGACGGCCATATTTGCTCAGTTTGTGGGGTAGGGTCTGTATCACTCATCCGCGGTTGGTAGCATCCAAGTTATCCTGGCAGCTGGGTTACTTTGACCATTTGGTGAGGAGCTGGATGACCATTTCTAATCAGCTGGTGGGTTAGGGTCTATTACCCACGCTTGACCAGGGAGGCTGGCCAGCCACCAAACTGGTTTTTTGAATTTGTAGGCTGCCCAGCCAGCCATGTCAGAAATTTTATGTTCGGATATGGACAGATAAATCTGGATACGGAAATAATGGAACCAAGGCCTAACATTCAGATACAGAACGTCCAGATAATCGAGTGATTATTGTACGTCTTCACTGAACGAGATCCACGAGAGAATGAGAGAGTGAAAGTAGGCTCGGCGCGCTGGGTGGGTCACTCCCACAACAAACTCTGATTGGCTGGAGCATTGTGGGGTTTTCCCGCATGCTGGTTGGCAGCCACATATGCATATTGCATTGTTTTGCCAGATGTTGCATAATTCACCGGAATTGCTAAGAGCTGAGCCAACAGCACTAGATATTGCGTTGGCAGATAATTGAGAGTTTACTGTATATATGCCCTTTTCTGGCAACTTTCTTAACATTTAATAATATCATACATTGGCTGCATCCCTTAATCTGCACATTCTTTCAGTATCCATGTAGCAAAGCCATCTGGCTCCTTGGTCTTTTATCACATCCAGTTCCCTCATTAAGTGCAGCATATCATTTCTGTCAACTGCTGTCACAGCTAACTGCTAAGTCATTCCGTCCTAACCTTATTTTATAAATTTGCCTTGATTTGCAAGTGCTAAATGTAGCCTATTATTCGTTAACTCCCTCATATCCTCATCCTTATTATGTATCAGTTCCCCGTCTCTGTCTCCTCATGGTATCCCATACTTTCATTTTCTATCAGTCTCTTTATTGCCAGACACCTCAATCCCGTAAGGTGACCACAAACAAATCTCCTCCATGTTGCCTTGTCCAGTGCTATTTCACTGCCTTGCTCCTAGCGCACTTTCCCTCTCTTTCATATACCTCTCCACTCCATCCCTCCATCTCATCCTTGGCCTCCTCCTCTGTCATCCCCCCTCCACCTCACTCATGTACACTCTCCTAATTAGTCTCTCACTCTCATCCTCACGGCATGGCCAAACCACCTCAGTGTATTTCTCTTAACACTTTCCATCACAGCCACATCCAAACCATATTGCTCCTTCACTTCCTGATTTGTCAGTCTGTCTCTCCAGGTAACTCCACATGCTCCTCTCAAATAACTCATTTCCACTGCTCCCACTCTTGACTTGTATCCTTCCAGCAAGGTCCAAGCTTCACTTCCATACTTCAGGGTTGGTATCGCAATACTGTCGTGCAATGGCTTTTTTACTTCTATGCTCACTTCCATGTTCCTTATCACTGCTTTCAAATAACCAGCAACCTTTCTTCCCTGTTGTACCCTTTCAAGCACTTCACCCCCTAACCTTCCATCCATACTCATCACACTACCAGAGTACATAAATGCACTCACATTTTCCATTTCCTCCTTATCCAGCAACACTACATTCAGTGGTTTCATTTCTCTAGAAGACCATAACTTTACTCTTCCCTACATTCACCTTTAGATTCCGTTTCTGACACACTTTCCCAAACTCATTCACCAAGCCTTGCAGTTTCCCTTCATCTCTGCCTAAGAATACAGTATCATCTGCAAACAACAGTACAGAGAGTTTCCAAACACTGCCCTCTTTCATTATGGTCGCTTCGCATTGACTATCCTACCTTGTACCTCTTTTATAACCCCATCCATATACAGATTGAACAACCATGGGGACATGACACATTCTTGTCTCAATCCAACATTAAAATAGAAAAATTCACTCACTTCCCTATCCAAACTCACTGCAGCCATAGAACCCTCATACATACTCTTCATGGCATTAAACAGCTTCCCATTTGCTCCATATATTATTAATACTATCCACATTCCTTGTCTATTCACCCTGTCCTATGCTTTCTCCAGGTCCTTGACGGATGCATACAGCTTCCTTCCCTTCTCTAGAAAGTTTTCCACGAAAGATCTAAGAATGAATAACCGATTTACACAACCTCTTCCTTTCCTAAAACCTCCCTGTTCTTCTCCAGCTAATTCCTCTGTTATTTCTTTTACTCTGTCAGTAAGTATCCTACCATATATATCTGTCTATCTATCTGTCTATAGCCCGACGCCCTAATCCCGGTTAGGGGCAGTGGCCGCTGACAAAACGCCTCCAAGTCGCTCTGTCACCCATCATTTGATTACCCTCCCACCAATGTACTCCCCCCTCCCACATATACCTCTCAACTCCATGCCTACGCCTCATCTTCGGTCTACCCCTTCCTCTCCCCCCCTCCACCTCACTTACATACACCCTCTTAGTCAGTCTTTCATTCTCCATTCTCTCCACATGTCCAAACCACCTCAGTGTATTTTTCCTAATCTTCTCAACCACATCCACATCCACCCCACAACATTCCTTCACTTCTTCATTCGTCAACTTGTCCCTCCATGTCACTCCACATGCTCCTCTCAAGTAACTCATTTCCACTGCTCTCACTCTTGACTTGTTCCCCTCTTTCAAGGTCCACGCCTTGCTTCCATATGTCAGGGTAGGGATCACAATACTGTCATGCAGTGACTTCTTAACTTCCATACTCACCTCCCTGTTTCTCATCACTCACCTCCCTGTTTCTCATCACTGCTTTCAGTGAACCAACAACCTTCCTTCCCTGCTGTACCCTTTCACGCACTGCATCCCCCAATGTTCCATCCTTACTCATCACACTACCCAAGTACTTGAATGCACTCACGTTCTCCATATCCTCACCATCCAACCTCACTGTACATTCTGTGACTTCATTCCTCTCAAACACCATAACTTTACTCTTGTTTACATTAACTTTCAGATTCCTCTTCCTACACTGTCCCAAACTCATTCACCAAACCTTGCAACTCCCATTCATCTTCACTCAACAATACTGTATCATCAGCAAACAGCAACACTGGAATCTTCCAAATATCACCCTCATTCATTAGATCCACCCCCACATCCACTGCCCTACCTTGCACCTCCTTTACAGCCCCATCCATGTTTATATTAAACAGCCATGGAGACATAACACACCCCTGTTTCAGTCCCACATTGAGATCAAAGAACTCACTCAGCTCACCATCCACTCGCACCATAGCCCTAGCTCCTTCATACATACTCTTCACAGCACTCAACAATTTCCCCTCCACTCCATATATTCCTAATACCTTCCACATACCTTCCCTATCTATTCTGTTATAAGCTTTCTCCAAGTCCATGAAGGCAGCATACACTTTCTTTCCCTTCCCTAGATACTTCTCCACTAAACATCTTAGAACAAATATCTGATCTACACACCCTTTTCCCTTCCTAAATCCCCCTTGTTCTTCTCCAACTAGCTCCTCTGTCATATGCCTAACCCTATCAATGAGTATTCTGCCATATATTTTTCCAGTCACACTAAGAAGGCAAATACCCCTGTGGTCACCACATACTTCTCTCTCCCCTTTTCCTTTGTATAAAGGAACAATTATACCTGATTTCCAGTCCTCTGGAACCCTTCTATTACGATCCATGGGGAGTATTTAACTGTATCTACCCTATGAAGACCCATGGAAAGCAATAAGAAAAGAGAAGGATCATGAACACTATGCAACTAGACAAACTACAGGGTAGATTGATAATGATTTGGTTGATTATTCATTTAATTTAACAAACTAAACATACAATAATTACAACCCTAAACCTAACTAAACCTAAGAAAAAACAATATAAATACCTAAAGCCATTCACCATCAGAAGATTAATGAACTAATGCAAGGAGAAAACTGATACTCATGGTTTACAGCAAAAGAAGGCGTTGAAGATGGGTTCCCTATAACACAGGCTTCCAGGTAAAGGTCAGGAGTGGTTCACTAAGATATTCCCAGGGCAGAGGATGAGTGTGAACTGAACTTGCGCGGGAAACCAGATAATCAGGCAACCTCGCTTCACACAGAAAAAGGGAGGGAAAGTCAGGTGACATGTTGGGAAACTAGTAGTATCAAATCCAGTCAACAGATGGAGCGCTGGTAGCGTGAGGTGGACGAGTGCTTGACTTCAGTCAAAAGATGGGAGTTCACGAGGGATGAGGCGGAGGAGTAATAATTATAGCCGTAACACCTCCCCCACAAAGAAGCACGAAGGAGGTAGATTACTCTGTAGCCTCGATGGGATGTCTCGACAGGGTATCCGCGAGAATGTTGTCAACACCCCTTATATGCTGAACTTGAAGATTAAATGGCTGAACAAGCAGGGCCCATCGTAGAATCCGTTGATTGGAATTCTTCATAGTCTGGAGAAATACAAGAGGATTGTGGTCCGTAAAGACAGTAGTAGGATGAGGATGGTGGCGAAGATAGCACTCGAACTTCTTGATTGCTAGCACGAGAGCTAGAGCCTCTTTCTCAATTGTGGAGTAGCCCCGTTGATGTCCTTTCAGCTTCGACGAATAGTAGGCAATAGGATGGAGAACACCACTCACTGGGTTGGTTTGCAGCAAAACAGCACCAACCCCAACTCCACTAGCATCGATATGAAGATGGAAAGGTTGCGAGTGGTCAGGAGTTCTGAGGACAGGTCTGCTGGCAAGAAAAGTTTTCAGACGTTGAAAGGCAGTCTCGCAGGCAGAGGTCCACTTGAAGGGGGTTCGAAGTGCGGTGAGATCAATCAGTGGAGCTGCAACACTGGAGAAGTTCTTACAAAAACGACGATAGAAACCGGCCATCCCCAAAAACCTCATGACTTCCTTTCTGGTGGTTGGAGTTGGGAACGCTAGAACTGCTTCCACATTGGCCTCCTTCGGTAGAACTTGCCCCTGTCCCACAACATGTCCAAGATATGTTACTGTAGAGTCTCCAAAAGTAGATTTAGCTAAGTTGATGGTAAATCCTACTTCTTTTAGTTTGTTGAAGAGGGCATGGAGACGTGTCAGGTGTTCGTCCCACTGGTCAGCCATCACCACAAGGTCATCCAGATAAGCTGAAGTCCCAACCAAATCCTGTGTGATGAAGTTGATGATCCTCTGGAATGTGGCCGGAGCATTAGATAACCCAAATGGCATTACAGTGTACTGATATAACCCAAATGGGGTTATGAAAGCAGATATTAGTTTAGCTCTGTCTGTCATACCTATCTGGTAATAGCCTTTTTGGAGAACTATTGTGCTAATAAATTCGGAGTTTCCTATGCAATCTATTAAGTCCTCTATGAGTGGTAGGGGATAAGAGTCAGAGACAGTGACCTTATTGACTTTACGATAGTCTGTACAGAACCTGTGGCTTCCATCGGGTTTTGGAACTAAAAGGCATGGGGAAGCCCAAGGAGAAAAACTTGGTTCTGCAAGGTGATTAGCAGTTAAGAATTCAACTTCCTTTTTCATTACTTTCATTTTTAAAGGATTAAGACGATATGCTGGCTGTTTAATTGGACTAGTAGCATCGCTAACCAACCGTATGTCATGTTTTAAGAGACCACAAAACCCTGGTAAATCAGCAGTAACTTCAGGATAAGACTTCAATAACAATTCTAGGTCATCCTTTTGTATGTTGGTCAAACTTGATAGGTAATCACATAGAGATTCCATGATCATGCTGTTAGGTAGGTTACCGGACGGTTGGGGTAGGTCCAATTCTGGGTTTGTCAAGTCTGAAGTCTCTGGCTCTGGCTCTGGCTCCGTTCCCACAAACAGTACAGGGTTCATCTCATTTCTCTCTGCATAGTGCTCCTCTGGGCATCTAGTAAAATAAGGTTTCATTAAATTCACATGAACAAGTTGAGAGTCTTTACGTCTATCTGGGGTGTGTACTACATAATTCAACTTTGATAGTTTTTTGGCAACTACATATGGGCCAGTGAATTTACTCCTGAGGGGACTACCTGGAATGGGAAGAAAGAGCAAGACCTTGTCTCCTGGGGAGTAACTGTGTGCAACAGACGATGGATGTTGAAGTCTTTCCATTTTACACTGAGCCTTTAATAAGGTATCTTTAGCAATCGTTCTGACTTCTGATAATCTAGATCTTAAATTATCAATATAGTGAGATACAGATGGACTTTCTTGAGTAGTGCTGTTAAACCACTGATCTTTCAGAAGCTTCAAGGGACCCCTTATTTGTCGTCCATATAATACCTCAAATGGAGAATATCCTAAAGACTCCTGAGGACACTCCCTTATAGCAAAAAGAAGAAAGTCTATGCCTTCATCCCATTCCTTGTGGTTTTCCAAGCAATACTTTTTCAACATTGATTTAAAGGTCTGGTGGAACCTTTCTAAACAGCCCTGGGATTGTGGGTGATAAGCCGAGGAAGTGACATGTTTAACCTCTAGTTCCTCCATAACTTTTTTGAAAAGCCTACTGGTAAAATTCGTCCCTTGATCCGATTGGATTTCTTTAGGGATGCCAAATGCAGTGAACAAATGAAGCAGGGATTTCATTATAGTTTTAGAGGTGATATTTCTGAGGGGATAGACTTCAGGGTATCTTGTTGCAGTATCCATGATAGTAAATAAGTACTGGTTACCTTTCTTTGTCCTAGGTAGAGGTCCCACACAATCAATAACTACCTTTTCAAAAGGTGCTGTCACTACAGGAATTGCATGGAGTGGAGCAGACTTAAGCTGTTCATTAGGTTTACCAGCCACTTGACAAACATGACAAGTTTTTATAAAAGTAGAAACATCCTTTCTAAGACCTGACCAATAGTAATGTTGTAGGATTTTTTTGTAAGTTTTAAGACCCCTAGGTGACCAGCTATCCCGTCATGAGCCAGTTTAAGGATGGATTGTCTGACAGATTTGGGAATCACAACTTGGTGGATTTCTGACCAGGTATCAAGATGTTTTAGTTCTGGTGGTCTATAAGCTCTCATCAAACGCCATCATGGAAGTAAAAACAAGGCAATGTATTTAGGTCTTTACCTTCGACTGCAGCATGTCTCAGGGTAGCAAGTGATGGATCAGCCTTCTGAGCTTTAATTAGGTTTTCTTTTGAGATAGTCTGATCCAGCAGATATTCCTTGGGAGCAGGTGGTGGTAATGGATTGATTTTGTTCTTTTTAGCCTTCTGTGACCTAGTTACAACACAGGAGGGAAATAAGTGGGGAGCAACAGTATCTAGAATCTCAGTTGGGCTCTCAGTTAAAGGGTTTTCAACCACTGAAACCATAGGCACAATGAGTTCTCCTGCCAAATCATTTCCCAATAGCAGATGAGATCCCTTGACTGGCAAAGGGTCTTCTCTGACAGCTACTTTAACATTTCCAGATAAAAGGTCACACTGGAGATAAACTTCAGCTAAGGGATAGAGGGATTAGATGAAAGGTCAGACAAAATCACCTTCTCCCCAGTGAAGGCACTAGATACACAAGGAATAGCATTTCTGACCAAAATTGATTGAGATGCTCCAGTATCTCTCAAGATAGTAATGGGATATGACTCATCATCTTTATTCAGTGAGACTGTACCCTGAAACATAAAAGGAAGGAAGGAATTCTGATGAGGCTTATTTGAATCATAAGTCACTACTGGCTTTTCAATTTCATGAGGAGATTTTTCTTTGGGGTTAAACATGTTGAAGTTTTACAATTAGGGTGTTTGCAGGACTGGATAGAATGACCTGGCTTTTTGCAATAACTACAGGATATATTGGAGATATTTTGAGTCCAAGGCATCAAGTGTGAAGAGCTCTGCTTACCACCCACCATACCGGAGCTTACACCAGAGGAGTACTTAACACCTGAGATGGAACCACTCCTGTTATTTAGAGATCCCATCAATAAATCATAGGCGTCAGCCAACTCCGCTGCTTTCATGAGATCCTTCTGTCCTTGCTCCTCCACATGCTTCAGGATGGTGAATGGCAACTTACTCTTCCACTCTTCCAAAACCATGAGATTAACCAGGTCTGAAAATGTTGAGGTGTTAGTTGTTTCAAGCCATTTCTTAAACTGTCTTAATTTATCATTTGCAAACTCCACATAAGTATGAGAAATTGATTTTACATGTTTTCTGAACTTCTGTCGATATCCATCAGGAGAAATTGAATATGCACGAAGAATACTAGTCTTTAAACCATTATAATCATTTTTATCATCAAAACTATTATAAACTCTCTGAGCTTTTCCGATCAGCTTTGGGACCAAGACTGATATCCAGTGTTGTTCAGGCCACTCATTTTTCTTGGCAATGTGCTCAAATGTGTTTAAAAATCCATCCACATCATTCTCATCAAACTGAGGCAATAAAGCAGCTTCCTTGTGTGGTTTAAACGCAGTTAATTTCTCTCTCAATTCAATTTCCTTTTCCCTAAGGTTTGAATTTGCATTTGCTTCAAGCTCTCTTATTTGTAATTCTTTCATTTTTACTCTCTCTTCTTGAGCTAATTGTTCTGTTCTCATTCTCTCTTCTTGAGCTAATTGTTCTGTTCTCATTCTTTCTTCTTGAGCTAATTGTTCTGTTCTCATTATCTTTTCTTGAGCTAATTGTTCTATCTTAAGCTGATATTCTAATCTTAATCTTTCCATCTCCACTGGGTCACTGTGTCCTTGTTTAGTATGAGTTGAATAAGGATTATCAACCCTAGTAGGAAAGGAATAACTCATAGGAGTCAAAACATCAATAGCCTCTGTCCCCAGGACTTCCCTTTGAACTAAAGACTCTATAATTGTGTTTTTTAAGACCTCTTTTGTCATACGAGATTCAATTTCTATTTGGAAGTAGGTAGCAATGCTTTTCCACTCATCTTTCTTTAAGTCTTTTAATTGCTCATGGCTAGGATTTTCAACAAATTTTTGAAGGTCAAACATGATTAAAATGTATGAGAAAATTATGGTAAGTTATATTTTAGACACAGATTACAGGAAGAAAACTCTTTGAAGTCCTGGAAACTTCCAGAGCCTTGACCAAAATATTAACTTACGAAAGTCGTTGTCTATGATTAAGAGCAGAGGATGACGGCTTTTAGCATGATCCGGATTACCCCTGATTATAGGATAAGACAAAACAACTTTGATTCTTGAATAATCTGGGACTTGGAAGAGTGAGTGTATCAAACTAGCCACTTGCCCTATCGCAACTAGCAGATGTAGACCTCACTGGAGCGTGGGATACGGCATTATAAACGATCCGGATATATTCCCCACATTTGATAGAACTTATAACGACCCTGTATTTCGTTAAAAATGAAAGATAAGTTCTATGAAGACTCCTGAACCTATAAACCTATGTGCTGACAAGTTCACACAAATACCAAAATGTTTATTGCATCAAGGATTTTAAATCGAATGGAAACAAGTTTCACACTAATACCAAAATGCTAAATACATCAAGGAAAATTTAAAATCTATGGGAACAAGCAACAGCAACCCCTCAAAACACCATTACTGTAAATGTCTGTCTAGCTGAAATAGGTCCTGTCACGGTCGCCATTTATTACGATCCATGGGGAGTATTTAACTGTATCTACCCTATGAAGACCCATGGAAAGCAATAAGAAAAGAGAAGGATCATGAACACTATGCAACTAGACAAACTACAGGGTAGATTGATAATGATTTGGTTGATTATTCATTTAATTTAACAAACTAAACATACAATAATTACAACCCTAAACCTAACTAAACCTAAGAAAAAACAATATAAATACCTAAAGCCATTCACCATCAGAAGATTAATGAACTAATGCAAGGAGAAAACTGATACTCATGGTTTACAGCAAAAGAAGGCGTTGAAGATGGGTTCCCTATAACACAGGCTTCCAGGTAAAGGTCAGGAGTGGTTCACTAAGATATTCCCAGGGCAGAGGATGAGTGTGAACTGAACTTGCGCGGGAAACCAGATAATCAGGCAACCTCGCTTCACACAGAAAAGGGAGGGAAAGTCAGGTGACATGTTGGGAAACTAGTAGTATCAAATCCAGTCAACAGATGGAGCGCTGGTAGCGTGAGGTGGACGAGTGCTTGACTTCAGTCAAAAGATGGGAGTTCACGAGGGATGAGGCGGAGGAGTAATAATTATAGCCGTAACACTTCCCTCTTCCCAAGCCAATTTACACAACTTCCATATCCACTCCACAATAATCTCACCCCCATACCTCAGCATTTCACCACACACTTCTTCAATTCTTGGGGCCTTTCCCATCTTGATCTTCTTCATTGCTTCCACTACTTCAGCCCTACTGACCTCTTCCTCCCTCTCTCATCTCTCCTTCTCCCAGCCTTTCCCCAGCCACTTATACTCGCACTGCTCTCACTCTCTACATTCAACAAATCCTCAAAGTGCTCCTTCCATCTCCTCAATTTCTCTCTTCTCCACCAACAATCTATTATTCCTATCTTTCACTCCTCTACTATTTCCCCTTTCACACTGCCTTACTTTCTTTACCTCCTTCCAAAACAATTTCTTACTCTCCCTCTATTTCACACTCAGATTCCTCCCAAACTCTTCAACCACTTTCTTCTTACTCTCCTTCACCAGTCTCTTCACTTCCCTTCTCCTCTCACATATACCTCTCTCTTCTCTCTCATCTTCTCCCCTACCTCTACTCACTAACCATTCACTATATGCCTTCTTCTTTTCCTATTACACTAAGAAGACAAATGCCCTTATGATTACCACACACTTCTTTTTCCCCTTTTCCCTTGTACAGGGGAATAATTATACCTGACTTCCAATCCTCCGGGACTCTGCCTTCCCCCAGAGCAATCTCCACATCTTCCATATCCATTCTACTATTATCACTCCCCCAAGCTTCAGTATTTCATCCCACTTTCCATCAATTCCAGGGTCTTTCCTCATTTTGACTTTCATCAATTCTTTCATTACTTCCATCCTACTGATTTCTTCCTTTCTTTTCACCTCCCTCCTTCCTCCAGCTATTCTCCAGCCACTTATTCTCTCATTACTTTCATCCTCTATGTTCAACAGTTCACTAATGTATTTTGTCCATCGACTCAGTTTTTCTCCCGTCTCCACTAGTAAGCTACCATTTTTATCCTTCACTCCCTGGCTTACTTCTTTATCACCCTTTCTAATCCCCTCTCTTTTACTTCATTCCAGAACATTTTCTTGCATTCCCTCCTCCACTTTACACTCACAATTCCTTCTGAATTCCTCATCCACTCTTCTAACTCTCCCATACTTATATTTCTCCCACCCCCCTCTTCCTTTTACATATAACTCTCTCTTCTGTCTCTTCTCAGCTTCCCTCCTGTTTTTTATCCACTCAGTATATGCATTCTTTCTTTTTTGCCACAGCCTAACTCTCACCTTGGTCATTCCACTATGCTGTTCCTTGCACTCCCCTTCTCGGGTCTTCTCTTCACCCCACACACCACCTAACATGCAGTACAGATTTCTTCTTGTGGAATATCTCACACAGTTGACCTTCCACGTCCTCCCATCTGCTCCAGATCGTATTTACCCAGTCACTCCTCCACTTCTTTCATATATTCCTACCTTTTTTCCATCCTCTTGCAGCCTTTCTACCCTCCTTGTATGGACTACTGTACTTTCTCCTGTCCTTCCCTTCTCTCTACTCCTTCATTTCCCATTTGAACCTTGGACTTTCACCACCACTCATGTGGTGGGCGTGAGAAGCCCACTCCCCCAACCTCTGTATGCTCTTTCATCCATTACACACCTCATTCTATCATCTACACACACATAATCAGTCATTGCCTTCCATTCATTCAGTTCATTGCTTGAGAAAAGGACTGTTTCTATAAGTTGTTTTTGGCAGGGGGGTGACAGACGGATGGGGTGTTGGTGTGGTGATTATGAGAAATGGGTGAAATATGTTATGAAATATTATGAGAGTAAGCGATAGGATATTGGTAGTGAAGAACTTCTGTTGCTGGCAGAAAGTTAATTGCAGTTATATTGGCATATGCCCCACAGGTAGGATTAGATAAAGTAGAGAAAGTTAGATTTTGGGGGTGATTTAATATGTGTAGCAGATGGTAGTGCGGGATGATGAGATAGTGGTTTTGAGACGGGACTTAAATGGTCGTGTAGGTGAAGCAGCACAAGGTTATGATGGAGTACATGGGGGATGTGCATATGGTATAAGGGCTGTGCGGAAGGGGAAAGGCTACTCGAGTTTGGGGAGGCAACGGACATGATTGGGTGTGTAACACATATTTTTAGGATAAGAGAGAGTAGGTTAATTACGTATGAGGCTGGGGGAAATAGCGGTCAGATAGATTATTTTCTGGTTAGGAGGGCTGATAGGGAGAGTTAGTGAGGGATGTTAAAGTTATAGGAAGTGAGGAGGTGTAGCAGCTGCACAGACTATTGATTTGTGATATGGTGCTTAAAGAACGCAGTGGGATGAAAAACAGGACTTATGTACCTAGGAGGAGAAAATGTGGAAGTTGGAAAAGAGCTCCAAGAAGTAAGGGATGCCTTCTATAGCGAGGTGAGGAGAGTGGTGGATGAACAAGGAGCCGTAGACATGAGGTGTTAATGAACAGTGCAGAGCCCTCAAGAACAATCTCTCTTGAGAGTTACTGATGTAATATGTGGTTGGACAAGAGGACCACCAAGATATAAAAGCAACCTGGTGGTGGGATGAGGGTGTAGAGAGCTGCAGTTAAGGAGGAAAAGAAGGCATTTCTGGGAAATAAGGAAGGAATGGTGATTGCAAGGAGGAATACTTGGCTACCAAGCATACGGCTAGAAGGAGGTATACAGGGGCGAAGACTGAGTCACAGAAACTTTTACTTGATAACCTAAATCATGGGGAAAGGAAAAATATGATATTTGAAGGGTGGCAAATCAGATGAAGAGGTGATATTCGGGATGTAATAGGTGAGCAGTGTGTGAAGAATGATGAAGGAAGGGTAGTGGTGAACAGTGAGGGATATTAAAGATGCATGGAGGAGAGAGGATTATAGCCAAGTTGTTGAATGAGGAGTTTGACTGGGACAGGGGAAAGTTTGGAGCCAGCATATCCAGGTGTTTGGCCCTCTTGGCCTTTGATTGATGCTGCTATCTGTGAGTGAGGCAATAAGCAGGATGAAGGTGGGGAAGGCAGCTGGTGTGTCTGGGTTGACTTCTCGAAATGTTGAAAGCCTCAGGAGTAATAGGGGGTGAGGTTAGTCACTGACCTGATAAATATGATTATTTATGAGTGTGTTGTCCCAGATGATTGGCTGAAGAGTGTAATTGTAAATGTGTATAAAGGGAAGGGTGATGGCCCTGAAAGAAAGAGGAAATAATAGAGGTATAAAGCTTTTAGATCAGATAATGAAGGTAATGGAGAGAGTTTTAGAAGCTGCTTGATTAAAGAAAGGGTGAATATTGATGAAATGCAGTTTGGGTTTATGCCAGGTAGGGGGACCACTGGATGCCATATTCATAGTTCGACAGCTTCAGGAAAAATATATTGGTAAGAAAAGGGATCTGTATTTTGTTTTTGTTGATTTGGAAAAGGCCTTTGACAGAGTCCCTAGAGAGGTGGTGAAGTGGGCAAATGAGAAAGCTTGGTTTGGAGGAGTGGCTGGTTAGGGGGTGTTTTATGGCTATGTTTGTGGGTGCTCGCACCCAGGTAAGAGTGAATGGAGATTTGAGTGATGAGTTTTCCATGATTGTTGGTGTGCATCAGGGGTCAGTTTTGAGTTCCATGTCAGTTTATCACTTGGTACTTGGAAGCTCTCTCACGTGACTTTCAGAAACGGACTCTGTTAAGAATTGACTCCTGAAAACTTTGAGATACAGGATGTTAAAGCAATTGGATGATGGTTAGAGGGGTTGGGAAATGGTCACCCTTCTTTGGGATTGGCTGAATGAGAGCAAAGTTCCAGCAAGAAGGAAAGGTACAAGTTAATAGGACAAAAGAGCGAAAGAAAGGTTTGACACCTAGAGCAGAGTGTAAGCACAGAAGCACAGTTCATGAGGACAACAGAATGGGACTCCATCAGGCCCATGTGCCTTGTTAATATTGAGGCCAGTGATGGCAGAGAATACATCAATGTAGCTGAAGAAATTTTAATTTCAGCCATGAGGAAGTCAGAGGGGGAAGTGATGGAGGAACAGCACCGGTATCTTCCGGTGAAGAGATGTGCTTTATCAGTAGAAGAAATAGCTACAGAGCCATTAGGAGTGGAAAAGAGGAGGAAAGGATGATGAAGGTAAATTTGTTAGAAAGGATTTCTGGCAAGGTGCCAGAAGAGATGTGGAAGAATTCGAGTTGGAGACTTGAGAGCATTTAGTATGGATGAAATTATTTTTAGCAGAGCGAAGAACAGACTTAGCGTGATTCCGGGCAGAAACATAAAAGATGTGATTCAGGGGTGGGTTGGCTCTGGTACATTTTATAGGGCCCCCTCTCCTTGTTGCAGACAGCATTAGAACAAGCAAGATTAAACTAAGGCTTTCTTACATTAATCAGAGGATATGAGAAATGTGTGTATGCTTCCATGCCTGAGAGAATAACCTCCATAATGCGCAATGCACACTTAGATGGCTTCCGGCCATGGAAGCAACAATCGTTCCAGGAAAAATCAGAGAAGTACTGCCTGAGGGCCTCCCAATCCACAACTCCAAAGTGCCACAGACAAATGTTTCTTTGGAGGGTCCACAGGCCATAACCAGAGCAATAGGACAGTTAAGGTAGTAAGGTTAATGACTCGGAGGAGCTTCAACGGAGAGTAAAGATTAACAGTGTAAGGAGAATGATTAGTTGTAAGGAAGAGGTCAAGTATGTTGGAGCTCTCCCCAAGGCGGTCAGGAGATACGGGTGAGGGTGCTGTAATAGTTGCCCCAGGTCACTAAGGACAGAAGATATGTAAGGCCTGTGCCCACCAGGTGGATCAGTGAAAAGAGAGTGAGAGCCAAAGGTGGTGGTGAACATTGAAATCTCCTAGAATGGAGATTTCAGAGAAAAGGAGAAATGGATAGAATGTGTTCCATTGTAGAAGTAAGATAGTTGAAG
>NW_027643934.1:0-4995 GCF_032717465.1 Coenobita brevimanus
GCCTCAGGATCAATCTGATAATTATGATGTAGTTAAGAGCTTGATTCTTAAGGCCTATGAGCTTGTTCCTGAAGCCTATAGAGTAAAATTTAGGACAACTTATAAACAAGATAAGCAATCCCATGTTGAGTATGCAAAAATCAAAGAAGATCTGTTAGAGCAGTGGTTAAATTCTAAGAATGTGGATTCTGATTTTGGTAAATTTAAGCAGATGATTTTGCTGGAGGACTTCAAAAGGTGTATTAGTAAAGATGTAAGCCTCTATCTTGATGAGAGAAGAATAGATAATTTGTCTGATGCTGCAGTTTTAGCTGATGAATATGTTCTCACTCACAAGAGATATTCAAGAGAGAAAAGGAAAGCTGAGAGTAAGTACGTTGCCTCTACTCAGAGTACAGGTAACAGGAAAGAGAATAAAGATGATGTTTCTCAGGAAGTAAATACCAGCTTCACCTCTAGATTTCAGAAAAGTAAATGTACTTATTGTAGTAAGCTTGGTCATACTACGGAGAAATGTTTCAGGAGACAGCGTGATGTGAACAAAAAGGAGTCTTTAAATATTCAGTCAATTGGTCTAGTATCCACCCTTGAGAGTTCCCAGAATTCTTTAACTGAGTTAACTGAACCTGCTTTGAGGGGTAACTTAAATTCTCATGATGGAGCTCCTCTTTTGAGCAGTAACGTGGGTGACACTCTCAAGAGTTCATGTGCTAATTTCCTGTCTGATGGTTTTGTCAGTCCTCTGGACAGTAATGACAGGAAATCAGTTAAAATATATCGTGATACAGGTGCTTGCCAATCCCTTATGCTGACCAGTGTTCTAGGCTCTAATGTTAATTCCTCTGATGAAACTGTAATCTTACAAGGTGTAGGGAATAATTACTTCTCTGTCCCTCTGTGCAGAGTGAATTTAGAGTCTGGTTTTGTTAATGGTTCCGTTATGGTTGGGTTGGTTGAGACACTCCCAATGTCAGGTGTAACTTTCTTACTTGGAAATGATATTGGTGGAAGTCAAGTGTGTCCAGCTCCTCAGTTGTCTAGTGAGCCAGTGGCTGCGTCCCAGGATTGTGATGTCCCTGATGTGTTCCCTGCATGTGCTGTCACTAGGGCTAAGGCTAAAGTTACTGGTGATTTAGAGGATAATGATGATGATGTTATCCTAGCTGACACTTTTCTTGCTAATTTGGACCACTCACCAGATGAGGCAGTGGCCCGTAGTGTTGATAATTTGTCTCGTCAAGAGTTGGTTGAGTTGCAGGTTGCTGACCCTGAGTTGAAAGGTCTAGCTAACTCTGCTTGCAGTGAGGAAGAGTCAGCTGGTGCTTCTACTTGTTATTATGTAAAGTCAGGAGTACTTATGAGGACGTGGAGACCCCCAACAGTATCAGCCGACTGTGAATGGGAGGTTGTACATTAAGTTGTCATCCCTCGTGTTTGTAGGCAGGATATCATTAGAGTGGCTCATGATTCCAGTTTGGCAGGACACCTTGGAGTAAGGAAGACTGTGACACGCATTTTGAAACACTTCTACTGGCCAGGTATCTTCAGGGATGTTTCCTGGTATTGTAAGTCTTGTCACACCTGACAAGTTGTGGGGAAGTGTAATCAGACCGAAAAGGTTGCACCTCTAGTTCCCATTCCTCCTTTTGAGGCGCCTTTCACCCGTGTGTTGGTGTATATTGTGGGTCCTCTTCCTAAGACTTCTTCAGGATTTTCTTATGTGTTGACCTTGATTGATATGGCTACTCGTTATCCTGAAGCCATTCCACTTAGAAGTATCTCAGCAAAGAACGTGGTTAAGGAAATGCTAGGGTTCTTCACAAAGTTTGGTCTGCCCAAGGAGGTACAGTCAGACCGGGGAAGTAATTTCATGTCGAATGTTTTCAAGCAGTCTCTGAAAGAGTTGGGCATCACCCAGATCACGTCTTCAGCTTACCATCCCCAGACCCAAGGAGCGTTGGAGAGATATCATCAAACACTCAAATCGATGCTCAAGAAATACTGTTTGGAACATCAGAAAGACTGGGATAAAGGTCTTCCATTCGTCATATTTGCTGCAAGAGAATCTCCAAATGAATCACTGGGCTTCTCACCTTTTGAACTACTGTTTGGCCATGAAGTAAGAGGACCCCTTTAGTTACTCAAGGAATGCTGGCTGTCGGAGGAAGATGACGTCAACCTGCTGGAGTATGTGATGAAGTTCAAAGAACGGCTGTTCACTGCTTTACAACTGGCGAGAGAGAATTTAGGAGCTGCTCAGGAGAAGATGAAGACTTGGTATGATAAGAAGTCCAGGTTACGCCACTTTCAGCCAGGAGATCAGGTTTTGATTCTGCTACCAGTTCATGGGCAACCTCTTCAAGCCAAGTTTAGTGGTCCTTATTTTGTGGAGAAGAAACTCAGTGATGTCAACTATGTCATCGCCACACCAGATCGTAGAAAGAACAAGCAACTATGTCACATCAACATGCTAAAGTTATATCACAGGCGGGACGAAAATAATCCAGTCTGCACTGTAGCTGTTCCACCCGAGTCTGCAAGTGAAGCTCTCCCATGCAGTATGTGCCTGAGTGATAGTTTGGGGAAGAATCCTGATATCATGAATGATCTCCAGACTAAGCTTTCTCATCTACCTCCCAAGGAAAGGCAGGAGTTGTCGGCATTACTGCAGGAGTACCCGCAAGTGTTCCGTGCCACTCCAGGAAGAACCACTGTGTTGATGCATGATGTCGATGTTGGAGACGCAAAGCCAATTAAATTGCCTCCTTACCGTGTGAACCCGGTGAAAGTTCCTCTCATCCAGAAGGAGCTTGGCTACCTGTTGGACCACAAGATGATTGAGCCCTGTCAGAGCGAGTGGAGTTCTCCTGTCACTCTAGTCCCTAAGCCAGGTGGGTCACAGCGGCTTTGCATCGACTACAGACGTGTTAATCAGATCACCAAAACAGACACTTACCCTCTCCCTCGTGTGGAAGATTGCATAGACAAGATCGGAAAGGCTAGGTACATAAGTAAGTTTGATTTGTTAAAGGGATACTGGCAAGTACCTATGACTGAACGTGCTAGGGAGATCTCATGTTTTGTAACACTAGGAAAGACTTTTGCATGTTCCGTAATGCCATATGGTATGAAGAATGCACCAGCCACATTTCAGAAGCTCATGAATGTTGTAACAGAGGGTTTGGCAGGGTGTGTTGTTTATATTGATGATGTATTAATCTTCAGTGACAACTGGAAAGATCACCTATGCCATGTCAGTAAATTTCTTGAGCGTTTGGTTCAGGCTAATCTTGTAGCTAATTTATCAAAGTGTGAGTTTGGTCAAGCTAAAGTTCAGTACCTCGGGTACGTAATTGGTGATGGACATGTTGCACCACCAGCAGCTAAGGTTCAGGTTATAAGTGATCTTCCCAGACCTAAAAGTAGGAAAGAGCTACAAAGATTTTTGGGAATGGTAGGTTATTACCGGAGATTTGTTCTTAACTTTTCTATTCTTGTATCACCACTTACAGACCTACTGAAAAAGGGAGTTAAATTTGTCTGGACCGATAACTGTGAATCCTCTTTCAACAAACTTAAAGCTATCCTATTAAGTCAGCCAGTGCTCGCTACTCCAAATTTTGCTAAGCCTTTTAAGATGTCTGTTGATGCAAGTGATACAGGAGCTGGGGCTGTTTTGCTGCAAGAGGATGATCAGGGTATTGAACACCCTGTATCTTATTACAGTAAGAAGTTCACTCCACCTCAAAAGAACTACTCAACTATTGAGAAAGAGCTTTTGGCCTTGATTTTGGGTTTACAGCATTTTTCATTTTATTTGTGTTCTGGTTTTGACCCCATAGTCATTTATACCGATCATAACCCACTGAAATTCCTTAGTAAGTTTAAAGATAAAAATCAGAGATTGACAAGATGGAGTCTACTTCTTCAGGAGTATTCATTAGACATACAACATGTCAAGGGGAAAGAAAATGTCATTGCAGATTGCTTATCTAGACTTTAGACAGATTGTTTTAGAGTAATAAGAAATTTCCTTTGTAAATTTCTTTTTCTTTGTGGGGAGGTGTTACATAGCCTATGATTTCATCATCCTTTGTGTAATTTTGACGCACAGTATGCTGCATGTTTGATCACGAGCGTGTTCTGCCTCAGTCCCCCCCTTCTACCGTTATAGTAGAGTAAGTCGTCCTTTCTGTTGTTCAGAG
This sequence comes from Coenobita brevimanus, assembly GCF_032717465.1. NCBI lineage: Eukaryota > Metazoa > Arthropoda > Malacostraca > Decapoda > Coenobitidae > Coenobita > Coenobita brevimanus. The sequence continues at coordinate 4,206 of NW_027643934.1, forward strand.
CGGGATTGTCAACTCTTTGTCCCCATGGCTTCATTTGCGCGTCCTTCTTACAAGTTGTATCAAGCTCTGCTGGCCCCTATATAATGAGCTCAGTCTCTGCATCATTGCCACTTAGATCTACTCCTCATTTTGTTCACATCTCTGTCCTCCCCTGTACAGTTATTGTTGTGAGTGCTCCGGAAGTCTCCAACCATCTAGCAGCTGTGTAATTTGAGTATAACTGTTGTTGCATTTTTTCTTGTGCTGTGTAGCATAGGGTTAATTCTTAGGCCTAGTGAGTTTTATTTGTGATTTATGTAAAGGTTCTTTTTGTCAGTCATTTTTGATAATATTTTGTATCTGTAATAATTTATCTTGCATTAACTGAGCATTACCCAGCGTATTTTCATTTTATCAGGGCTGACTTAGATAAATTTACTCTTGCTAATTTCGTGTTAATAGAGGCTATTGCAGTTAACCATATATTTAACCTGTTTTTTGCCATTACATTATCCTTATGAGTCCTGAATGTTTTGTTGTTAGTTTGTGCATTAAGCTTTAACTTGTAATTTTACCTAACTCTTTTGTTTTGAACCTGGAACTTTACGGGACAGTAGTGATTTTTAGTATTCTCACTTAAAGTGTACATTATCTTTCTCTGTTCCGTAACATAAATTTGGCGACCTCTCATCAGGATATTCAGGATATTATCATAAGGATATTGTTTGATATTTTGTGACTGTGATTTATTCATGATGTCTACAGTACTATTTCTACACTTAATGAAGCCAAAGATTTTTTGTCAAATGTG
>NW_027643935.1:0-39946 GCF_032717465.1 Coenobita brevimanus
CAAACAGTGTGTGATGTAGAAAACAGAACAAAGAATGAACTTAAGCTTGTTGCTCAACAATTGGGAATTGCTGTTCGCTCTCATCATTCTAAAGATCAAATTGTTGACATGATTAATGAAAGGTTGTTTAATGTAACTCCTCCAAATGAGCAAACGCAGATTGAATTAGCTAAGTTACAGCTAGCCCTGCAGGAGTCTCGTGCCAAGGAGGCGGAGGCTCGTATTCAGGAGGCACAGATACACGCACAAGTTGAACTTGCCAGGATTCAGGCAGACCATGAGCATCGCATGAAACAAGGTGGAACTGGATCATCTAGCTCTGATGATTTTGATGTGGCTAAAAATGTTAAACTTGTCCCTCCTTTTAATGAATCTGATTTAACAAAGTATTTTCAGTTGTTTGAGAGGGTAGCTACAGGTTTTAATTGGCCCAAAAAGTATTGGCCAGTACTCCTTCAAACTGTTCTCACCGGTAAAGCTCAAGTAACATATGCATCTTTGCCTCAGGATCAATCTGATAATTATGATGTAGTTAAGAGCTTGATTCTTAAGGCCTATGAGCTTGTTCCTGAAGCCTATAGAGTAAAATTTAGGACAACTTATAAACAAGATAAGCAATCCCATGTTGAGTATGCAAAAATCAAAGAAGATCTGTTAGAGCAGTGGTTAAATTCTAAGAATGTGGATTCTGATTTTGGTAAATTTAAGCAGATGATTTTGCTGGAGGACTTCAAAAGGTGTATTAGTAAAGATGTAAGCCTATATCTTGATGAGAGAAGAATAGATAATTTGTCTGATGCTGCAGTTTTAGCTGATGAATATGTTCTCACTCACAAGAGATATTCAAGAGAGAAAAGGAAAGCTGAGAGTAAGTACGTTGCCTCTACTCAGAGTACAGGTAACAGGAAAGAGAATAAAGATGATGTTTCTCAGGAAGTAAATACCAGCTTCACCTCTAGATTTCAGAAAAGTAAATGTACTTATTGTAGTAAGCTTGGTCATACTACGGAGAAATGTTTCAGGAGACAGCGTGATGTGAACAAAAAGGAGTCTTTAAATATTCAGTCAATTGGTCTAGTATCCACCCTTGAGAGTTCCCAGAATTCTTTAACTGAGTTAACTGAACCTGCTTTGAGGGGTAACTTAAATTCTCATGATGGAGCTCCTCTTTTGAGCAGTAACGTGGGTGACACTCTCAAGAGTTCATGTGCTAATTTCCTGTCTGATGGTTTTGTCAGTCCTCTGGACAGTAATGACAGGAAATCAGTTAAAATATATCGTGATACAGGTGCTTGCCAATCCCTTATGCTGACCAGTGTTCTAGGCTCTAATGTTAATTCCTCTGATGAAACTGTAATCTTACAAGGTGTAGGGAATAATTACTTCTCTGTCCCTCTGTGCAGAGTGAATTTAGAGTCTGGTTTTGTTAATGGTTCCGTTATGGTTGGGTTGGTTGAGACACTCCCAATGTCAGGTGTAACTTTCTTACTTGGAAATGATATTGGTGGAAGTCAAGTGTGTCCAGCTCCTCAGTTGTCTAGTGAGCCAGTGGCTGCGTCCCAGGATTGTGATGTCCCTGATGTGTTCCCTGCATGTGCTGTCACTAGGGCTAAGGCTAAAGTTACTGGTGATTTAGAGGATAATGATGATGATGTTATCCTAGCTGACACTTTTCTTGCTAATTTGGACCACTCACCAGATGAGGCAGTGGCCCGTAGTGTTGATAATTTGTCTCGTCAAGAGTTGGTTGAGTTGCAGGTTGCTGACCCTGAGTTGAAAGGTCTAGCTAACTCTGCTTGCAGTGAGGAAGAGTCAGCTGGTGCTTCTACTTGTTATTATGTAAAGTCAGGAGTACTTATGAGGACGTGGAGACCCCCAACAGTATCAGCCGACTGTGAATGGGAGGTTGTACATTAAGTTGTCATCCCTCGTGTTTGTAGGCAGGATATCATTAGAGTGGCTCATGATTCCAGTTTGGCAGGACACCTTGGAGTAAGGAAGACTGTGACACGCATTTTGAAACACTTCTACTGGCCAGGTATCTTCAGGGATGTTTCCTGGTATTGTAAGTCTTGTCACACCTGACAAGTTGTGGGGAAGTGTAATCAGACCGAAAAGGTTGCACCTCTAGTTCCCATTCCTCCTTTTGAGGCGCCTTTCACCCGTGTGTTGGTGGATATTGTGGGCCCTCTTCCTAAGACTTCTTCAGGATTTCCTTATGTGTTGACCTTGATTGATATGGCTACTCGTTATCCTGAAGCCATTCCACTTAGAAGTATCTCAGCAAAGAACGTGGTTAAGGAAATGCTAGGGTTCTTCACAAAGTTTGGTCTGCCCAAGGAGGTACAGTCAGACCGGGAAGTAATTTCATGTCGAATGTTTTCAAGCAGTCTCTGAAAGAGTTGGGCATCACCCAGATCACGTCTTCAGCTTACCATCCCCAGACCCAAGGAGCGTTGGAGAGATATCATCAAACACTCAAATCGATGCTCAAGAAATACTGTTTGGAACATCAGAAAGACTGGGATAAAGGTCTTCCATTCGTCATATTTGCCGCAAGAGAATCTCCAAATGAATCACTGGGCTTCTCACCTTTTGAACTACTGTTTGGCCATGAAGTAAGAGGACCCCTTTAGTTACTCAAGGAATGCTGGCTGTCGGAGGAAGATGACGTCAACCTGCTGGAGTATGTGATGAAGTTCAAAGAACGGCTGTTCACTGCTTTACAACTGGCGAGAGAGAATTTAGGAGCTGCTCAGGAGAAGATGAAGACTTGGTATGATAAGAAGTCCAGGTTACGCCACTTTCAGCCAGGAGATCAGGTTTTGATTCTGCTACCAGTTCATGGGCAACCTCTTCAAGCCAAGTTTAGTGGTCCTTATTTTGTGGAGAAGAAACTCAGTGATGTCAACTATGTCATCGCCACACCAGATCGTAGAAAGAACAAGCAACTATGTCACATCAACATGCTAAAGTTATATCACAGGCGGGACGAAAATAATCCAGTCTGCACTGTAGCTGTTCCACCCGAGTCTGCAAGTGAAGCTCTCCCATGCAGTATGTGCCTGAGTGATAGTTTGGGGAAGAATCCTGATATCATGAATGATCTCCAGACTAAGCTTTCTCATCTACCTCCCAAGGAAAGGCAGGAGTTGTCGGCATTACTGCAGGAGTACCCGCAAGTGTTCCGTGCCACTCCAGGAAGAACCACTGTGTTGATGCATGATGTCGATGTTGGAGACGCAAAGCCAATTAAATTGCCTCCTTACCGTGTGAACCCGGTGAAAGTTCCTCTCATCCAGAAGGAGCTTGGCTACCTGTTGGACCACAAGATGATTGAGCCCTGTCAGAGCGAGTGGAGTTCTCCTGTCACTCTAGTCCCTAAGCCAGGTGGGTCACAGCGGCTTTGCATCGACTACAGACGTGTTAATCAGATCACCAAAACAGACACTTACCCTCTCCCTCGTGTGGAAGATTGCATAGACAAGATCGGAAAGGCTAGGTACATAAGTAAGTTTGATTTGTTAAAGGGATACTGGCAAGTACCTATGACTGAACGTGCTAGGGAGATCTCATGTTTTGTAACACTAGGAAAGACTTTTGCATGTTCCGTAATGCCATATGGTATGAAGAATGCACCAGCCACATTTCAGAAGCTCATGAATGTTGTAACAGAGGGTTTGGCAGGGTGTGTTGTTTATATTGATGATGTATTAATCTTCAGTGACAACTGGAAAGATCACCTATGCCATGTCAGTAAATTTCTTGAGCGTTTGGTTCAGGCTAATCTTGTAGCTAATTTATCAAAGTGTGAGTTTGGTCAAGTTAAAGTTCAGTACCTCGGGTACGTAATTGGTGATGGACATGTTGCACCACCAGCAGCTAAGGTTCAGGTTATAAGTGATCTTCCCAGACCTAAAAGTAGGAAAGAGCTACAAAGATTTTTGGGAATGGTAGGTTATTACCGGAGATTTGTTCTTAACTTTTCTATTCTTGTATCACCACTTACAGACCTACTGAAAAAGGGAGTTAAATTTGTCTGGACCGATAACTGTGAATCCTCTTTCAACAAACTTAAAGCTATCCTATTAAGTCAGCCAGTGCTCGCTACTCCAAATTTTGCTAAGCCTTTTAAGATGTCTGTTGATGCAAGTGATACAGGAGCTGGGGCTGTTTTGCTGCAAGAGGATGATCAGGGTATTGAACACCCTGTATCTTATTACAGTAAGAAGTTCACTCCACCTCAAAAGAACTACTCAACTATTGAGAAAGAGCTTTTGGCCTTGATTTTGGGTTTACAGCATTTTTCATTTTATTTGTGTTCTGGTTTTGACCCCATAGTCATTTATACCGATCATAACCCACTGAAATTCCTTAGTAAGTTTAAAGATAAAAATCAGAGATTGACAAGATGGAGTCTACTTCTTCAGGAGTATTCATTAGACATACAACATGTCAAGGGGAAAGAAAATGTCATTGCAGATTGCTTATCTAGACTTTAGACAGATTGTTTTAGAGTAATAAGAAATTTCCTTTGTAAATTTCTTTTTCTTTGTGGGGAGGTGTTACATAGCCTATGATTTCATCATCCTTTGTGTAATTTTGACGCACAGTATGCTGCATGTTTGATCACGAGCGTGTTCTGCCTCAGTCCCCCCCTTCTACCGTTATAGTAGAGTAAGTCGTCCTTTCTGTTGTTCAGAGCGGGATTGTCAACTCTTTGTCCCCATGGCTTCATTTGCGCGTCCTTCTTACAAGTTGTATCAAGCTCTGCTGGCCCCTATATAATGAGCTCAGTCTCTGCATCATTGCCACTTAGATCTACTCCTCATTTTGTTCACATCTCTGTCCTCCCCTGTACAGTTATTGTTGTGAGTGCTCCGGAAGTCTCCAACCATCTAGCAGCTGTGTAATTTGAGTATAACTGTTGTTGCATTTTTTCTTGTGCTGTGTAGCATAGGGTTAATTCTTAGGCCTAGTGAGGTTTTTTTGTGATTTATGTAAAGGTTCTTTTTGTCAGTCATTTTTGATAATATTTTGTATCTGTAATAATTTATCTTGCATTAACTGAGCATTACCCAGTGTATTTTCATTTTATCAGGGCTGACTTAGATAAATTTACTCTTGCTAATTTCGTGTTAATAGAGGCTATTGCAGTTAACCATATATTTAACCTGTTTTTTGCCATTACATTATCCTTATGAGTCCTGAATGTTTTGTTGTTAGTTTGTGCATTAAGCTTTAACTTGTAATTTTACCTAACTCTTTTGTTTTGAACCTGGAACTTTACGGGACAGTAGTGATTTTTAGTATTCTCACTTAAAGTGTACATTATCTTTCTCTGTTCCGTAACATAAATTTGGCGACCTCTCATCAGGATATTCAGGATATTATCATAAGGATATTGTTTGATATTTTGTGACTGTGATTTATTCATGATGTCTACAGTACTATTTCTACACTTAATGAAGCCAAAGATTTTTTGTCAAATGTGCAAACAGTGTGTGATGTAGAAAACAGAACAAAGAATGAACTTAAGCTTGTTGCTCAACAATTGGGAATTGCTGTTCGCTCTCATCATTCTAAAGATCAAATTGTTGACATGATTAATGAAAGGTTGTTTAATGTAACTCCTCCAAATGAGCAAACGCAGATTGAATTAGCTAAGTTACAGCTAGCCCTGCAGGAGTCTCGTGCCAAGGAGGCGGAGGCTCGTATTCAGGAGGCACAGATACACGCACAAGTTGAACTTGCCAGGATTCAGGCAGACCATGAGTATCGCATGAAACAAGGTGGAACTGGATCATCTAGCTCTGATGATTTTGATGTGGCTAAAAATGTTAAACTTGTCCCTCCTTGTAATGAATCTGATTTAACAAAGTATTTTCAGTTGTTTGAGAGGGTAGCTACAGGTTTTAATTGGCCCAAAAAGTATTGGCCAGTACTCCTTCAAACTGTTCTCACCGGTAAAGCTCAAGTAACATATGCATCTTTGCCTCAGGATCAATCTGATAATTATGATGTAGTTAAGAGCTTGATTCTTAAGGCCTATGAGCTTGTTCCTGAAGCCTATAGAGTAAAATTTAGGACAACTTATAAACAAGATAAGCAATCCCATGTTGAGTATGCAAAAATCAAAGAAGATCTGTTAGAGCAGTGGTTAAATTCTAAGAATGTGTATTCTGATTTTGGTAAATTTAAGCAGATGATTTTGCTGGAGGACTTCAAAAGGTGTATTAGTAAAGATGTAAGCCTCTATCTTGATGAGAGAAGAATAGATAATTTGTCTGATGCTGCAGTTTTAGCTGATGAATATGTTCTCACTCACAAGAGATATTCAAGAGAGAAAAGGAAAGCTGAGAGTAAGTACGTTGCCTCTACTCAGAGTACAGGTAACAGGAAAGAGAATAAAGATGATGTTTCTCAGGAAGTAAATACCAGCTTCACCTCTAGATTTCAGAAAAGTAAATGTACTTATTGTAGTAAGCTTGGTCATACTACGGAGAAATGTTTCAGGAGACAGCGTGATGTGAACAAAAAGGAGTCTTTAAATATTCAGTCAATTGGTCTAGTATCCACCCTTGAGAGTTCCCAGAATTCTTTAACTGAGTTAACTGAACCTGCTTTGAGGGGTAACTTAAATTCTCATGATGGAGCTCCTCTTTTGAGCAGTAACGTGGGTGACACTCTCAAGAGTTCATGTGCTAATTTCCTGTCTGATGGTTTTGTCAGTCCTCTGGACAGTAATGACAGGAAATCAGTTAAAATATATCGTGATACAGGTGCTTGCCAATCCCTTATGCTGACCAGTGTTCTAGGCTCTAATGTTAATTCCTCTGATGAAACTGTAATCTTACAAGGTGTAGGGAATAATTACTTCTCTGTCCCTCTGTGCAGAGTGAATTTAGAGTCTGGTTTTGTTAATGGTTCCGTTATGGTTGGGTTGGTTGAGACACTCCCAATGTCAGGTGTAACTTTCTTACTTGGAAATGATATTGGTGGAAGTCAAGTGTGTCCAGCTCCTCAGTTGTCTAGTGAGCCAGTGGCTGCGTCCCAGGATTGTGATGTCCCTGATGTGTTCCCTGCATGTGCTGTCACTAGGGCTAAGGCTAAAGTTACTGGTGATTTAGAGGATAATGATGATGATGTTATCCTAGCTGACACTTTTCTTGCTAATTTGGACCACTCACCAGATGAGGCAGTGGCCCGTAGTGTTGATAATTTGTCTCGTCAAGAGTTGGTTGAGTTGCAGGTTGCTGACCCTGAGTTGAAAGGTCTAGCTAACTCTGCTTGCAGTGAGGAAGAGTCAGCTGGTGCTTCTACTTGTTATTATGTAAAGTCAGGAGTACTTATGAGGACGTGGAGACCCCCAACAGTATCAGCCGACTGTGAATGGGAGGTTGTACATTAAGTTGTCATCCCTCGTGTTTGTAGGCAGGATATCATTAGAGTGGCTCATGATTCCAGTTTGGCAGGACACCTTGGAGTAAGGAAGACTGTGACACGCATTTTGAAACACTTCTACTGGCCAGGTATCTTCAGGGATGTTTCCTGGTATTGTAAGTCTTGTCACACCTGACAAGTTGTGGGGAAGTGTAATCAGACCGAAAAGGTTGCACCTCTAGTTCCCATTCCTCCTTTTGAGGCGCCTTTCACCCGTGTGTTGGTGGATATTGTGGGCCCTCTTCCTAAGACTTCTTCAGGATTTCCTTATGTGTTGACCTTGATTGATATGGCTACTCGTTATCCTGAAGCCATTCCACTTAGAAGTATCTCAGCAAAGAACGTGGTTAAGGAAATGCTAGGGTTCTTCACAAAGTTTGGTCTGCCCAAGGAGGTACAGTCAGACCGGGGAAGTAATTTCATGTCGAATGTTTTCAAGCAGTCTCTGAAAGAGTTGGGCATCACCCAGATCACGTCTTCAGCTTACCATCCCCAGACCCAAGGAGCGTTGGAGAGATATCATCAAACACTCAAATCGATGCTCAAGAAATACTGTTTGGAACATCAGAAAGACTGGGATAAAGGTCTTCCATTCGTCATATTTGCCGCAAGAGAATCTCCAAATGAATCACTGGGCTTCTCACCTTTTGAACTACTGTTTGGCCATGAAGTAAGAGGACCCCTTTAGTTACTCAAGGAATGCTGGCTGTCGGAGGAAGATGACGTCAACCTGCTGGAGTATGTGATGAAGTTCAAAGAACGGCTGTTCACTGCTTTACAACTGGCGAGAGAGAATTTAGGAGCTGCTCAGGAGAAGATGAAGACTTGGTATGATAAGAAGTCCAGGTTACGCCACTTTCAGCCAGGAGATCAGGTTTTGATTCTGCTACCAGTTCATGGGCAACCTCTTCAAGCCAAGTTTAGTGGTCCTTATTTTGTGGAGAAGAAACTCAGTGATGTCAACTATGTCATCGCCACACCAGATCGTAGAAAGAACAAGCAACTATGTCACATCAACATGCTAAAGTTATATCACAGGCGGGACGAAAATAATCCAGTCTGCACTGTAGCTGTTCCACCCGAGTCTGCAAGTGAAGCTCTCCCATGCAGTATGTGCCTGAGTGATAGTTTGGGGAAGAATCCTGATATCATGAATGATCTCCAGACTAAGCTTTCTCATCTACCTCCCAAGGAAAGGCAGGAGTTGTCGGCATTACTGCAGGAGTACCCGCAAGTGTTCCGTGCCACTCCAGGAAGAACCACTGTGTTGATGCATGATGTCGATGTTGGAGACGCAAAGCCAATTAAATTGCCTCCTTACCGTGTGAACCCGGTGAAAGTTCCTCTCATCCAGAAGGAGCTTGGCTACCTGTTGGACCACAAGATGATTGAGCCCTGTCAGAGCGAGTGGAGTTCTCCTGTCACTCTAGTCCCTAAGCCAGGTGGGTCACAGCGGCTTTGCATCGACTACAGACGTGTTAATCAGATCACCAAAACAGACACTTACCCTCTCCCTCGTGTGGAAGATTGCATAGACAAGATCGGAAAGGCTAGGTACATAAGTAAGTTTGATTTGTTAAAGGGATACTGGCAAGTACCTATGACTGAACGTGCTAGGGAGATCTCATGTTTTGTAACACTAGGAAAGACTTTTGCATGTTCCGTAATGCCATATGGTATGAAGAATGCACCAGCCACATTTCAGAAGCTCATGAATGTTGTAACAGAGGGTTTGGCAGGGTGTGTTGTTTATATTGATGATGTATTAATCTTCAGTGACAACTGGAAAGATCACCTATGCCATGTCAGTAAATTTCTTGAGCGTTTGGTTCAGGCTAATCTTGTAGCTAATTTATCAAAGTGTGAGTTTGGTCAAGTTAAAGTTCAGTACCTCGGGTACGTAATTGGTGATGGACATGTTGCACCACCAGCAGCTAAGGTTCAGGTTATAAGTGATCTTCCCAGACCTAAAAGTAGGAAAGAGCTACAAAGATTTTTGGGAATGGTAGGTTATTACCGGAGATTTGTTCTTAACTTTTCTATTCTTGTATCACCACTTACAGACCTACTGAAAAAGGGAGTTAAATTTGTCTGGACCGATAACTGTGAATCCTCTTTCAACAAACTTAAAGCTATCCTATTAAGTCAGCCAGTGCTCGCTACTCCAAATTTTGCTAAGCCTTTTAAGATGTCTGTTGATGCAAGTGATACAGGAGCTGGGGCTGTTTTGCTGCAAGAGGATGATCAGGGTATTGAACACCCTGTATCTTATTACAGTAAGAAGTTCACTCCACCTCAAAAGAACTACTCAACTATTGAGAAAGAGCTTTTGGCCTTGATTTTGGGTTTACAGCATTTTTCATTTTATTTGTGTTCTGGTTTTGACCCCATAGTCATTTATACCGATCATAACCCACTGAAATTCCTTAGTAAGTTTAAAGATAAAAATCAGAGATTGACAAGATGGAGTCTACTTCTTCAGGAGTATTCATTAGACATACAACATGTCAAGGGGAAAGAAAATGTCATTGCAGATTGCTTATCTAGACTTTAGACAGATTGTTTTAGAGTAATAAGAAATTTCCTTTGTAAATTTCTTTTTCTTTGTGGGGAGGTGTTACATAGCCTATGATTTCATCATCCTTTGTGTAATTTTGACGCACAGTATGCTGCATGTTTGATCACGAGCGTGTTCTGCCTCAGTCCCCCCCTTCTACCGTTATAGTAGAGTAAGTCGTCCTTTCTGTTGTTCAGAGCGGGATTGTCAACTCTTTGTCCCCATGGCTTCATTTGCGCGTCCTTCTTACAAGTTGTATCAAGCTCTGCTGGCCCCTATATAATGAGCTCAGTCTCTGCATCATTGCCACTTAGATCTACTCCTCATTTTGTTCACATCTCTGTCCTCCCCTGTACAGTTATTGTTGTGAGTGCTCCGGAAGTCTCCAACCATCTAGCAGCTGTGTAATTTGAGTATAACTGTTGTTGCATTTTTTCTTGTGCTGTGTAGCATAGGGTTAATTCTTAGGCCTAGTGAGTTTTTTTTGTGATTTATGTAAAGGTTCTTTTTGTCAGTCATTTTTGATAATATTTTGTATCTGTAATAATTTATCTTGCATTAACTGAGCATTACCCAGTGTATTTTCATTTTATCAGGGCTGACTTAGATAAATTTACTCTTGCTAATTTCGTGTTAATAGAGGCTATTGCAGTTAACCATATATTTAACCTGTTTTTTGCCATTACATTATCCTTATGAGTCCTGAATGTTTTGTTGTTAGTTTGTGCATTAAGCTTTAACTTGTAATTTTACCTAACTCTTTTGTTTTGAACCTGGAACTTTACGGGACAGTAGTGATTTTTAGTATTCTCACTTAAAGTGTACATTATCTTTCTCTGTTCCGTAACATAAATTTGGCGACCTCTCATCAGGATATTCAGGATATTATCATAAGGATATTGTTTGATATTTTGTGACTGTGATTTATTCATGATGTCTACAGTACTATTTCTACACTTAATGAAGCCAAAGATTTTTTGTCAAATGTGCAAACAGTGTGTGATGTAGAAAACAGAACAAAGAATGAACTTAAGCTTGTTGCTCAACAATTGGGAATTGCTGTTCGCTCTCATCATTCTAAAGATCAAATTGTTGACATGATTAATGAAAGGTTGTTTAATGTAACTCCTCCAAATGAGCAAACGCAGATTGAATTAGCTAAGTTACAGCTAGCCCTGCAGGAGTCTCGTGCCAAGGAGGCGGAGGCTCGTATTCAGGAGGCACAGATACACGCACAAGTTGAACTTGCCAGGATTCAGGCAGACCATGAGTATCGCATGAAACAAGGTGGAACTGGATCATCTAGCTCTGATGATTTTGATGTGGCTAAAAATGTTAAACTTGTCCCTCCTTGTAATGAATCTGATTTAACAAAGTATTTTCAGTTGTTTGAGAGGGTAGCTACAGGTTTTAATTGGCCCAAAAAGTATTGGCCAGTACTCCTTCAAACTGTTCTCACCGGTAAAGCTCAAGTAACATATGCATCTTTGCCTCAGGATCAATCTGATAATTATGATGTAGTTAAGAGCTTGATTCTTAAGGCCTATGAGCTTGTTCCTGAAGCCTATAGAGTAAAATTTAGGACAACTTATAAACAAGATAAGCAATCCCATGTTGAGTATGCAAAAATCAAAGAAGATCTGTTAGAGCAGTGGTTAAATTCTAAGAATGTGTATTCTGATTTTGGTAAATTTAAGCAGATGATTTTGCTGGAGGACTTCAAAAGGTGTATTAGTAAAGATGTAAGCCTCTATCTTGATGAGAGAAGAATAGATAATTTGTCTGATGCTGCAGTTTTAGCTGATGAATATGTTCTCACTCACAAGAGATATTCAAGAGAGAAAAGGAAAGCTGAGAGTAAGTACGTTGCCTCTACTCAGAGTACAGGTAACAGGAAAGAGAATAAAGATGATGTTTCTCAGGAAGTAAATACCAGCTTCACCTCTAGATTTCAGAAAAGTAAATGTACTTATTGTAGTAAGCTTGGTCATACTACGGAGAAATGTTTCAGGAGACAGCGTGATGTGAACAAAAAGGAGTCTTTAAATATTCAGTCAATTGGTCTAGTATCCACCCTTGAGAGTTCCCAGAATTCTTTAACTGAGTTAACTGAACCTGCTTTGAGGGGTAACTTAAATTCTCATGATGGAGCTCCTCTTTTGAGCAGTAACGTGGGTGACACTCTCAAGAGTTCATGTGCTAATTTCCTGTCTGATGGTTTTGTCAGTCCTCTGGACAGTAATGACAGGAAATCAGTTAAAATATATCGTGATACAGGTGCTTGCCAATCCCTTATGCTGACCAGTGTTCTAGGCTCTAATGTTAATTCCTCTGATGAAACTGTAATCTTACAAGGTGTAGGGAATAATTACTTCTCTGTCCCTCTGTGCAGAGTGAATTTAGAGTCTGGTTTTGTTAATGGTTCCGTTATGGTTGGGTTGGTTGAGACACTCCCAATGTCAGGTGTAACTTTCTTACTTGGAAATGATATTGGTGGAAGTCAAGTGTGTCCAGCTCCTCAGTTGTCTAGTGAGCCAGTGGCTGCGTCCCAGGATTGTGATGTCCCTGATGTGTTCCCTGCATGTGCTGTCACTAGGGCTAAGGCTAAAGTTACTGGTGATTTAGAGGATAATGATGATGATGTTATCCTAGCTGACCCTTTTCTTGCTAATTTGGACCACTCACCAGATGAGGCAGTACCCCGTAGTGTTGATAATTTGTCTCGTCAAGAGTTGGTTGAGTTGCAGGTTGCTGACCCTGAGTTGAAAGGTCTAGCTAACTCTGCTTGCAGTGAGGAAGAGTCAGCTGGTGCTTCTACTTGTTATTATGTAAAGTCAGGAGTACTTATGAGGACGTGGAGACCCCCAACAGTATCAGCCGACTGTGAATGGGAGGTTGTACATTAAGTTGTCATCCCTCGTGTTTGTAGGCAGGATATCATTAGAGTGGCTCATGATTCCAGTTTGGCAGGACACCTTGGAGTAAGGAAGACTGTGACACGCATTTTGAAACACTTCTACTGGCCAGGTATCTTCAGGGATGTTTCCTGGTATTGTAAGTCTTGTCACACCTGACAAGTTGTGGGGAAGTGTAATCAGACCGAAAAGGTTGCACCTCTAGTTCCCATTCCTCCTTTTGAGGCGCCTTTCACCCGTGTGTTGGTGGATATTGTGGGCCCTCTTCCTAAGACTTCTTCAGGATTTCCTTATGTGTTGACCTTGATTGATATGGCTACTCGTTATCCTGAAGCCATTCCACTTAGAAGTATCTCAGCAAAGAACGTGGTTAAGGAAATGCTAGGGTTCTTCACAAAGTTTGGTCTGCCCAAGGAGGTACAGTCAGACCGGGGAAGTAATTTCATGTCGAATGTTTTCAAGCAGTCTCTGAAAGAGTTGGGCATCACCCAGATCACGTCTTCAGCTTACCATCCCCAGACCCAAGGAGCGTTGGAGAGATATCATCAAACACTCAAATCGATGCTCAAGAAATACTGTTTGGAACATCAGAAAGACTGGGATAAAGGTCTTCCATTCGTCATATTTGCCGCAAGAGAATCTCCAAATGAATCACTGGGCTTCTCACCTTTTGAACTACTGTTTGGCCATGAAGTAAGAGGACCCCTTTAGTTACTCAAGGAATGCTGGCTGTCGGAGGAAGATGACGTCAACCTGCTGGAGTATGTGATGAAGTTCAAAGAACGGCTGTTCACTGCTTTACAACTGGCGAGAGAGAATTTAGGAGCTGCTCAGGAGAAGATGAAGACTTGGTATGATAAGAAGTCCAGGTTACGCCACTTTCAGCCAGGAGATCAGGTTTTGATTCTGCTACCAGTTCATGGGCAACCTCTTCAAGCCAAGTTTAGTGGTCCTTATTTTGTGGAGAAGAAACTCAGTGATGTCAACTATGTCATCGCCACACCAGATCGTAGAAAGAACAAGCAACTATGTCACATCAACATGCTAAAGTTATATCACAGGCGGGACGAAAATAATCCAGTCTGCACTGTAGCTGTTCCACCCGAGTCTGCAAGTGAAGCTCTCCCATGCAGTATGTGCCTGAGTGATAGTTTGGGGAAGAATCCTGATATCATGAATGATCTCCAGACTAAGCTTTCTCATCTACCTCCCAAGGAAAGGCAGGAGTTGTCGGCATTACTGCAGGAGTACCCGCAAGTGTTCCGTGCCACTCCAGGAAGAACCACTGTGTTGATGCATGATGTCGATGTTGGAGACGCAAAGCCAATTAAATTGCCTCCTTACCGTGTGAACCCGGTGAAAGTTCCTCTCATCCAGAAGGAGCTTGGCTACCTGTTGGACCACAAGATGATTGAGCCCTGTCAGAGCGAGTGGAGTTCTCCTGTCACTCTAGTCCCTAAGCCAGGTGGGTCACAGCGGCTTTGCATCGACTACAGACGTGTTAATCAGATCACCAAAACAGACACTTACCCTCTCCCTCGTGTGGAAGATTGCATAGACAAGATCGGAAAGGCTAGGTACATAAGTAAGTTTGATTTGTTAAAGGGATACTGGCAAGTACCTATGACTGAACGTGCTAGGGAGATCTCATGTTTTGTAACACTAGGAAAGACTTTTGCATGTTCCGTAATGCCATATGGTATGAAGAATGCACCAGCCACATTTCAGAAGCTCATGAATGTTGTAACAGAGGGTTTGGCAGGGTGTGTTGTTTATATTGATGATGTATTAATCTTCAGTGACAACTGGAAAGATCACCTATGCCATGTCAGTAAATTTCTTGAGCGTTTGGTTCAGGCTAATCTTGTAGCTAATTTATCAAAGTGTGAGTTTGGTCAAGTTAAAGTTCAGTACCTCGGGTACGTAATTGGTGATGGACATGTTGCACCACCAGCAGCTAAGGTTCAGGTTATAAGTGATCTTCCCAGACCTAAAAGTAGGAAAGAGCTACAAAGATTTTTGGGAATGGTAGGTTATTACCGGAGATTTGTTCTTAACTTTTCTATTCTTGTATCACCACTTACAGACCTACTGAAAAAGGGAGTTAAATTTGTCTGGACCGATAACTGTGAATCCTCTTTCAACAAACTTAAAGCTATCCTATTAAGTCAGCCAGTGCTCGCTACTCCAAATTTTGCTAAGCCTTTTAAGATGTCTGTTGATGCAAGTGATACAGGAGCTGGGGCTGTTTTGCTGCAAGAGGATGATCAGGGTATTGAACACCCTGTATCTTATTACAGTAAGAAGTTCACTCCACCTCAAAAGAACTACTCAACTATTGAGAAAGAGCTTTTGGCCTTGATTTTGGGTTTACAGCATTTTTCATTTTATTTGTGTTCTGGTTTTGACCCCATAGTCATTTATACCGATCATAACCCACTGAAATTCCTTAGTAAGTTTAAAGATAAAAATCAGAGATTGACAAGATGGAGTCTACTTCTTCAGGAGTATTCATTAGACATACAACATGTCAAGGGGAAAGAAAATGTCATTGCAGATTGCTTATCTAGACTTTAGACAGATTGTTTTAGAGTAATAAGAAATTTCCTTTGTAAATTTCTTTTTCTTTGTGGGGAGGTGTTACATAGCCTATGATTTCATCATCCTTTGTGTAATTTTGACGCACAGTATGCTGCATGTTTGATCACGAGCGTGTTCTGCCTCAGTCCCCCCCTTCTACCGTTATAGTAGAGTAAGTCGTCCTTTCTGTTGTTCAGAGCGGGATTGTCAACTCTTTGTCCCCATGGCTTCATTTGCGCGTCCTTCTTACAAGTTGTATCAAGCTCTGCTGGCCCCTATATAATGAGCTCAGTCTCTGCATCATTGCCACTTAGATCTACTCCTCATTTTGTTCACATCTCTGTCCTCCCCTGTACAGTTATTGTTGTGAGTGCTCCGGAAGTCTCCAACCATCTAGCAGCTGTGTAATTTGAGTATAACTGTTGTTGCATTTTTTCTTGTGCTGTGTAGCATAGGGTTAATTCTTAGGCCTAGTGAGTTTTTTTGTGATTTATGTAAAGGTTCTATTTGTCAGTCATTTTTGATAATATTTTGTATCTGTAATAATTTATCTTGCATTAACTGAGCATTACCCAGTGTATTTTCATTTTATCAGGGCTGACTTAGATAAATTTACTCTTGCTAATTTCGTGTTAATAGAGGCTATTGCAGTTAACCATATATTTAACCTGTTTTTTGCCATTACATTATCCTTATGAGTCCTGAATGTTTTGTTGTTAGTTTGTGCATTAAGCTTTAACTTGTAATTTTACCTAACTCTTTTGTTTTGAACCTGGAACTTTACGGGACAGTAGTGATTTTTAGTATTCTCACTTAAAGTGTACATTATCTTTCTCTGTTCCGTAACATAAATTTGGCGACCTCTCATCAGGATATTCAGGATATTATCATAAGGATATTGTTTGATATTTTGTGACTGTGATTTATTCATGATGTCTACAGTACTATTTCTACACTTAATGAAGCCAAAGATTTTTTGTCAAATGTGCAAACAGTGTGTGATGTAGAAAACAGAACAAAGAATGAACTTAAGCTTGTTGCTCAACAATTGGGAATTGCTGTTCGCTCTCATCATTCTAAAGATCAAATTGTTGACATGATTAATGAAAGGTTGTTTAATGTAACTCCTCCAAATGAGCAAACGCAGATTGAATTAGCTAAGTTACAGCTAGCCCTGCAGGAGTCTCGTGCCAAGGAGGCGGAGGCTCGTATTCAGGAGGCACAGATACACGCACAAGTTGAACTTGCCAGGATTCAGGCAGACCATGAGTATCGCATGAAACAAGGTGGAACTGGATCATCTAGCTCTGATGATTTTGATGTGGCTAAAAATGTTAAACTTGTCCCTCCTTGTAATGAATCTGATTTAACAAAGTATTTTCAGTTGTTTGAGAGGGTAGCTACAGGTTTTAATTGGCCCAAAAAGTATTGGCCAGTACTCCTTCAAACTGTTCTCACCGGTAAAGCTCAAGTAACATATGCATCTTTGCCTCAGGATCAATCTGATAATTATGATGTAGTTAAGAGCTTGATTCTTAAGGCCTATGAGCTTGTTCCTGAAGCCTATAGAGTAAAATTTAGGACAACTTATAAACAAGATAAGCAATCCCATGTTGAGTATGCAAAAATCAAAGAAGATCTGTTAGAGCAGTGGTTAAATTCTAAGAATGTGTATTCTGATTTTGGTAAATTTAAGCAGATGATTTTGCTGGAGGACTTCAAAAGGTGTATTAGTAAAGATGTAAGCCTCTATCTTGATGAGAGAAGAATAGATAATTTGTCTGATGCTGCAGTTTTAGCTGATGAATATGTTCTCACTCACAAGAGATATTCAAGAGAGAAAAGGAAAGCTGAGAGTAAGTACGTTGCCTCTACTCAGAGTACAGGTAACAGGAAAGAGAATAAAGATGATGTTTCTCAGGAAGTAAATACCAGCTTCACCTCTAGATTTCAGAAAAGTAAATGTACTTATTGTAGTAAGCTTGGTCATACTACGGAGAAATGTTTCAGGAGACAGCGTGATGTGAACAAAAAGGAGTCTTTAAATATTCAGTCAATTGGTCTAGTATCCACCCTTGAGAGTTCCCAGAATTCTTTAACTGAGTTAACTGAACCTGCTTTGAGGGGTAACTTAAATTCTCATGATGGAGCTCCTCTTTTGAGCAGTAACGTGGGTGACACTCTCAAGAGTTCATGTGCTAATTTCCTGTCTGATGGTTTTGTCAGTCCTCTGGACAGTAATGACAGGAAATCAGTTAAAATATATCGTGATACAGGTGCTTGCCAATCCCTTATGCTGACCAGTGTTCTAGGCTCTAATGTTAATTCCTCTGATGAAACTGTAATCTTACAAGGTGTAGGGAATAATTACTTCTCTGTCCCTCTGTGCAGAGTGAATTTAGAGTCTGGTTTTGTTAATGGTTCCGTTATGGTTGGGTTGGTTGAGACACTCCCAATGTCAGGTGTAACTTTCTTACTTGGAAATGATATTGGTGGAAGTCAAGTGTGTCCAGCTCCTCAGTTGTCTAGTGAGCCAGTGGCTGCGTCCCAGGATTGTGATGTCCCTGATGTGTTCCCTGCATGTGCTGTCACTAGGGCTAAGGCTAAAGTTACTGGTGATTTAGAGGATAATGATGATGATGTTATCCTAGCTGACCCTTTTCTTGCTAATTTGGACCACTCACCAGATGAGGCAGTACCCCGTAGTGTTGATAATTTGTCTCGTCAAGAGTTGGTTGAGTTGCAGGTTGCTGACCCTGAGTTGAAAGGTCTAGCTAACTCTGCTTGCAGTGAGGAAGAGTCAGCTGGTGCTTCTACTTGTTATTATGTAAAGTCAGGAGTACTTATGAGGACGTGGAGACCCCCAACAGTATCAGCCGACTGTGAATGGGAGGTTGTACATTAAGTTGTCATCCCTCGTGTTTGTAGGCAGGATATCATTAGAGTGGCTCATGATTCCAGTTTGGCAGGACACCTTGGAGTAAGGAAGACTGTGACACGCATTTTGAAACACTTCTACTGGCCAGGTATCTTCAGGGATGTTTCCTGGTATTGTAAGTCTTGTCACACCTGACAAGTTGTGGGGAAGTGTAATCAGACCGAAAAGGTTGCACCTCTAGTTCCCATTCCTCCTTTTGAGGCGCCTTTCACCCGTGTGTTGGTGGATATTGTGGGCCCTCTTCCTAAGACTTCTTCAGGATTTCCTTATGTGTTGACCTTGATTGATATGGCTACTCGTTATCCTGAAGCCATTCCACTTAGAAGTATCTCAGCAAAGAACGTGGTTAAGGAAATGCTAGGGTTCTTCACAAAGTTTGGTCTGCCCAAGGAGGTACAGTCAGACCGGGGAAGTAATTTCATGTCGAATGTTTTCAAGCAGTCTCTGAAAGAGTTGGGCATCACCCAGATCACGTCTTCAGCTTACCATCCCCAGACCCAAGGAGCGTTGGAGAGATATCATCAAACACTCAAATCGATGCTCAAGAAATACTGTTTGGAACATCAGAAAGACTGGGATAAAGGTCTTCCATTCGTCATATTTGCCGCAAGAGAATCTCCAAATGAATCACTGGGCTTCTCACCTTTTGAACTACTGTTTGGCCATGAAGTAAGAGGACCCCTTTAGTTACTCAAGGAATGCTGGCTGTCGGAGGAAGATGACGTCAACCTGCTGGAGTATGTGATGAAGTTCAAAGAACGGCTGTTCACTGCTTTACAACTGGCGAGAGAGAATTTAGGAGCTGCTCAGGAGAAGATGAAGACTTGGTATGATAAGAAGTCCAGGTTACGCCACTTTCAGCCAGGAGATCAGGTTTTGATTCTGCTACCAGTTCATGGGCAACCTCTTCAAGCCAAGTTTAGTGGTCCTTATTTTGTGGAGAAGAAACTCAGTGATGTCAACTATGTCATCGCCACACCAGATCGTAGAAAGAACAAGCAACTATGTCACATCAACATGCTAAAGTTATATCACAGGCGGGACGAAAATAATCCAGTCTGCACTGTAGCTGTTCCACCCGAGTCTGCAAGTGAAGCTCTCCCATGCAGTATGTGCCTGAGTGATAGTTTGGGGAAGAATCCTGATATCATGAATGATCTCCAGACTAAGCTTTCTCATCTACCTCCCAAGGAAAGGCAGGAGTTGTCGGCATTACTGCAGGAGTACCCGCAAGTGTTCCGTGCCACTCCAGGAAGAACCACTGTGTTGATGCATGATGTCGATGTTGGAGACGCAAAGCCAATTAAATTGCCTCCTTACCGTGTGAACCCGGTGAAAGTTCCTCTCATCCAGAAGGAGCTTGGCTACCTGTTGGACCACAAGATGATTGAGCCCTGTCAGAGCGAGTGGAGTTCTCCTGTCACTCTAGTCCCTAAGCCAGGTGGGTCACAGCGGCTTTGCATCGACTACAGACGTGTTAATCAGATCACCAAAACAGACACTTACCCTCTCCCTCGTGTGGAAGATTGCATAGACAAGATCGGAAAGGCTAGGTACATAAGTAAGTTTGATTTGTTAAAGGGATACTGGCAAGTACCTATGACTGAACGTGCTAGGGAGATCTCATGTTTTGTAACACTAGGAAAGACTTTTGCATGTTCCGTAATGCCATATGGTATGAAGAATGCACCAGCCACATTTCAGAAGCTCATGAATGTTGTAACAGAGGGTTTGGCAGGGTGTGTTGTTTATATTGATGATGTATTAATCTTCAGTGACAACTGGAAAGATCACCTATGCCATGTCAGTAAATTTCTTGAGCGTTTGGTTCAGGCTAATCTTGTAGCTAATTTATCAAAGTGTGAGTTTGGTCAAGTTAAAGTTCAGTACCTCGGGTACGTAATTGGTGATGGACATGTTGCACCACCAGCAGCTAAGGTTCAGGTTATAAGTGATCTTCCCAGACCTAAAAGTAGGAAAGAGCTACAAAGATTTTTGGGAATGGTAGGTTATTACCGGAGATTTGTTCTTAACTTTTCTATTCTTGTATCACCACTTACAGACCTACTGAAAAAGGGAGTTAAATTTGTCTGGACCGATAACTGTGAATCCTCTTTCAACAAACTTAAAGCTATCCTATTAAGTCAGCCAGTGCTCGCTACTCCAAATTTTGCTAAGCCTTTTAAGATGTCTGTTGATGCAAGTGATACAGGAGCTGGGGCTGTTTTGCTGCAAGAGGATGATCAGGGTATTGAACACCCTGTATCTTATTACAGTAAGAAGTTCACTCCACCTCAAAAGAACTACTCAACTATTGAGAAAGAGCTTTTGGCCTTGATTTTGGGTTTACAGCATTTTTCATTTTATTTGTGTTCTGGTTTTGACCCCATAGTCATTTATACCGATCATAACCCACTGAAATTCCTTAGTAAGTTTAAAGATAAAAATCAGAGATTGACAAGATGGAGTCTACTTCTTCAGGAGTATTCATTAGACATACAACATGTCAAGGGGAAAGAAAATGTCATTGCAGATTGCTTATCTAGACTTTAGACAGATTGTTTTAGAGTAATAAGAAATTTCCTTTGTAAATTTCTTTTTCTTTGTGGGGAGGTGTTACATAGCCTATGATTTCATCATCCTTTGTGTAATTTTGACGCACAGTATGCTGCATGTTTGATCACGAGCGTGTTCTGCCTCAGTCCCCCCCTTCTACCGTTATAGTAGAGTAAGTCGTCCTTTCTGTTGTTCAGAGCGGGATTGTCAACTCTTTGTCCCCATGGCTTCATTTGCGCGTCCTTCTTACAAGTTGTATCAAGCTCTGCTGGCCCCTATATAATGAGCTCAGTCTCTGCATCATTGCCACTTAGATCTACTCCTCATTTTGTTCACATCTCTGTCCTCCCCTGTACAGTTATTGTTGTGAGTGCTCCGGAAGTCTCCAACCATCTAGCAGCTGTGTAATTTGAGTATAACTGTTGTTGCATTTTTTCTTGTGCTGTGTAGCATAGGGTTAATTCTTAGGCCTAGTGAGTTTTTTTGTGATTTATGTAAAGGTTCTATTTGTCAGTCATTTTTGATAATATTTTGTATCTGTAATAATTTATCTTGCATTAACTGAGCATTACCCAGTGTATTTTCATTTTATCAGGGCTGACTTAGATAAATTTACTCTTGCTAATTTCGTGTTAATAGAGGCTATTGCAGTTAACCATATATTTAACCTGTTTTTTGCCATTACATTATCCTTATGAGTCCTGAATGTTTTGTTGTTAGTTTGTGCATTAAGCTTTAACTTGTAATTTTACCTAACTCTTTTGTTTTGAACCTGGAACTTTACGGGACAGTAGTGATTTTTAGTATTCTCACTTAAAGTGTACATTATCTTTCTCTGTTCCGTAACATAAATTTGGCGACCTCTCATCAGGATATTCAGGATATTATCATAAGGATATTGTTTGATATTTTGTGACTGTGATTTATTCATGATGTCTACAGTACTATTTCTACACTTAATGAAGCCAAAGATTTTTTGTCAAATGTGCAAACAGTGTGTGATGTAGAAAACAGAACAAAGAATGAACTTAAGCTTGTTGCTCAACAATTGGGAATTGCTGTTCGCTCTCATCATTCTAAAGATCAAATTGTTGACATGATTAATGAAAGGTTGTTTAATGTAACTCCTCCAAATGAGCAAACGCAGATTGAATTAGCTAAGTTACAGCTAGCCCTGCAGGAGTCTCGTGCCAAGGAGGCGGAGGCTCGTATTCAGGAGGCACAGATACACGCACAAGTTGAACTTGCCAGGATTCAGGCAGACCATGAGTATCGCATGAAACAAGGTGGAACTGGATCATCTAGCTCTGATGATTTTGATGTGGCTAAAAATGTTAAACTTGTCCCTCCTTGTAATGAATCTGATTTAACAAAGTATTTTCAGTTGTTTGAGAGGGTAGCTACAGGTTTTAATTGGCCCAAAAAGTATTGGCCAGTACTCCTTCAAACTGTTCTCACCGGTAAAGCTCAAGTAACATATGCATCTTTGCCTCAGGATCAATCTGATAATTATGATGTAGTTAAGAGCTTGATTCTTAAGGCCTATGAGCTTGTTCCTGAAGCCTATAGAGTAAAATTTAGGACAACTTATAAACAAGATAAGCAATCCCATGTTGAGTATGCAAAAATCAAAGAAGATCTGTTAGAGCAGTGGTTAAATTCTAAGAATGTGTATTCTGATTTTGGTAAATTTAAGCAGATGATTTTGCTGGAGGACTTCAAAAGGTGTATTAGTAAAGATGTAAGCCTCTATCTTGATGAGAGAAGAATAGATAATTTGTCTGATGCTGCAGTTTTAGCTGATGAATATGTTCTCACTCACAAGAGATATTCAAGAGAGAAAAGGAAAGCTGAGAGTAAGTACGTTGCCTCTACTCAGAGTACAGGTAACAGGAAAGAGAATAAAGATGATGTTTCTCAGGAAGTAAATACCAGCTTCACCTCTAGATTTCAGAAAAGTAAATGTACTTATTGTAGTAAGCTTGGTCATACTACGGAGAAATGTTTCAGGAGACAGCGTGATGTGAACAAAAAGGAGTCTTTAAATATTCAGTCAATTGGTCTAGTATCCACCCTTGAGAGTTCCCAGAATTCTTTAACTGAGTTAACTGAACCTGCTTTGAGGGGTAACTTAAATTCTCATGATGGAGCTCCTCTTTTGAGCAGTAACGTGGGTGACACTCTCAAGAGTTCATGTGCTAATTTCCTGTCTGATGGTTTTGTCAGTCCTCTGGACAGTAATGACAGGAAATCAGTTAAAATATATCGTGATACAGGTGCTTGCCAATCCCTTATGCTGACCAGTGTTCTAGGCTCTAATGTTAATTCCTCTGATGAAACTGTAATCTTACAAGGTGTAGGGAATAATTACTTCTCTGTCCCTCTGTGCAGAGTGAATTTAGAGTCTGGTTTTGTTAATGGTTCCGTTATGGTTGGGTTGGTTGAGACACTCCCAATGTCAGGTGTAACTTTCTTACTTGGAAATGATATTGGTGGAAGTCAAGTGTGTCCAGCTCCTCAGTTGTCTAGTGAGCCAGTGGCTGCGTCCCAGGATTGTGATGTCCCTGATGTGTTCCCTGCATGTGCTGTCACTAGGGCTAAGGCTAAAGTTACTGGTGATTTAGAGGATAATGATGATGATGTTATCCTAGCTGACCCTTTTCTTGCTAATTTGGACCACTCACCAGATGAGGCAGTACCCCGTAGTGTTGATAATTTGTCTCGTCAAGAGTTGGTTGAGTTGCAGGTTGCTGACCCTGAGTTGAAAGGTCTAGCTAACTCTGCTTGCAGTGAGGAAGAGTCCGCTGGTGCTTCTACTTGTTATTATGTAAAGTCAGGAGTACTTATGAGGACGTGGAGACCCCCAACAGTATCAGCCGACTGTGAATGGGAGGTTGTACATTAAGTTGTCATCCCTCGTGTTTGTAGGCAGGATATCATTAGAGTGGCTCATGATTCCAGTTTGGCAGGACACCTTGGAGTAAGGAAGACTGTGACACGCATTTTGAAACACTTCTACTGGCCAGGTATCTTCAGGGATGTTTCCTGGTATTGTAAGTCTTGTCACACCTGACAAGTTGTGGGGAAGTGTAATCAGACCGAAAAGGTTGCACCTCTAGTTCCCATTCCTCCTTTTGAGGCGCCTTTCACCCGTGTGTTGGTGGATATTGTGGGCCCTCTTCCTAAGACTTCTTCAGGATTTCCTTATGTGTTGACCTTGATTGATATGGCTACTCGTTATCCTGAAGCCATTCCACTTAGAAGTATCTCAGCAAAGAACGTGGTTAAGGAAATGCTAGGGTTCTTCACAAAGTTTGGTCTGCCCAAGGAGGTACAGTCAGACCGGGGAAGTAATTTCATGTCGAATGTTTTCAAGCAGTCTCTGAAAGAGTTGGGCATCACCCAGATCACGTCTTCAGCTTACCATCCCCAGACCCAAGGAGCGTTGGAGAGATATCATCAAACACTCAAATCGATGCTCAAGAAATACTGTTTGGAACATCAGAAAGACTGGGATAAAGGTCTTCCATTCGTCATATTTGCCGCAAGAGAATCTCCAAATGAATCACTGGGCTTCTCACCTTTTGAACTACTGTTTGGCCATGAAGTAAGAGGACCCCTTTAGTTACTCAAGGAATGCTGGCTGTCGGAGGAAGATGACGTCAACCTGCTGGAGTATGTGATGAAGTTCAAAGAACGGCTGTTCACTGCTTTACAACTGGCGAGAGAGAATTTAGGAGCTGCTCAGGAGAAGATGAAGACTTGGTATGATAAGAAGTCCAGGTTACGCCACTTTCAGCCAGGAGATCAGGTTTTGATTCTGCTACCAGTTCATGGGCAACCTCTTCAAGCCAAGTTTAGTGGTCCTTATTTTGTGGAGAAGAAACTCAGTGATGTCAACTATGTCATCGCCACACCAGATCGTAGAAAGAACAAGCAACTATGTCACATCAACATGCTAAAGTTATATCACAGGCGGGACGAAAATAATCCAGTCTGCACTGTAGCTGTTCCACCCGAGTCTGCAAGTGAAGCTCTCCCATGCAGTATGTGCCTGAGTGATAGTTTGGGGAAGAATCCTGATATCATGAATGATCTCCAGACTAAGCTTTCTCATCTACCTCCCAAGGAAAGGCAGGAGTTGTCGGCATTACTGCAGGAGTACCCGCAAGTGTTCCGTGCCACTCCAGGAAGAACCACTGTGTTGATGCATGATGTCGATGTTGGAGACGCAAAGCCAATTAAATTGCCTCCTTACCGTGTGAACCCGGTGAAAGTTCCTCTCATCCAGAAGGAGCTTGGCTACCTGTTGGACCACAAGATGATTGAGCCCTGTCAGAGCGAGTGGAGTTCTCCTGTCACTCTAGTCCCTAAGCCAGGTGGGTCACAGCGGCTTTGCATCGACTACAGACGTGTTAATCAGATCACCAAAACAGACACTTACCCTCTCCCTCGTGTGGAAGATTGCATAGACAAGATCGGAAAGGCTAGGTACATAAGTAAGTTTGATTTGTTAAAGGGATACTGGCAAGTACCTATGACTGAACGTGCTAGGGAGATCTCATGTTTTGTAACACTAGGAAAGACTTTTGCATGTTCCGTAATGCCATATGGTATGAAGAATGCACCAGCCACATTTCAGAAGCTCATGAATGTTGTAACAGAGGGTTTGGCAGGGTGTGTTGTTTATATTGATGATGTATTAATCTTCAGTGACAACTGGAAAGATCACCTATGCCATGTCAGTAAATTTCTTGAGCGTTTGGTTCAGGCTAATCTTGTAGCTAATTTATCAAAGTGTGAGTTTGGTCAAGTTAAAGTTCAGTACCTCGGGTACGTAATTGGTGATGGACATGTTGCACCAGCAGCAGCTAAGGTTCAGGTTATAAGTGATCTTCCCAGACCTAAAAGTAGGAAAGAGCTACAAAGATTTTTGGGAATGGTAGGTTATTACCGGAGATTTGTTCTTAACTTTTCTATTCTTGTATCACCACTTACAGACCTACTGAAAAAGGGAGTTAAATTTGTCTGGACCGATAACTGTGAATCCTCTTTCAACAAACTTAAAGCTATCCTATTAAGTCAGCCAGTGCTCGCTACTCCAAATTTTGCTAAGCCTTTTAAGATGTCTGTTGATGCAAGTGATACAGGAGCTGGGGCTGTTTTGCTGCAAGAGGATGATCAGGGTATTGAACACCCTGTATCTTATTACAGTAAGAAGTTCACTCCACCTCAAAAGAACTACTCAACTATTGAGAAAGAGCTTTTGGCCTTGATTTTGGGTTTACAGCATTTTTCATTTTATTTGTGTTCTGGTTTTGACCCCATAGTCATTTATACCGATCATAACCCACTGAAATTCCTTAGTAAGTTTAAAGATAAAAATCAGAGATTGACAAGATGGAGTCTACTTCTTCAGGAGTATTCATTAGACATACAACATGTCAAGGGGAAAGAAAATGTCATTGCAGATTGCTTATCTAGACTTTAGACAGATTGTTTTAGAGTAATAAGAAATTTCCTTTGTAAATTTCTTTTTCTTTGTGGGGAGGTGTTACATAGCCTATGATTTCATCATCCTTTGTGTAATTTTGACGCACAGTATGCTGCATGTTTGATCACGAGCGTGTTCTGCCTCAGTCCCCCCCTTCTACCGTTATAGTAGAGTAAGTCGTCCTTTCTGTTGTTCAGAGCGGGATTGTCAACTCTTTGTCCCCATGGCTTCATTTGCGCGTCCTTCTTACAAGTTGTATCAAGCTCTGCTGGCCCCTATATAATGAGCTCAGTCTCTGCATCATTGCCACTTAGATCTACTCCTCATTTTGTTCACATCTCTGTCCTCCCCTGTACAGTTATTGTTGTGAGTGCTCCGGAAGTCTCCAACCATCTAGCAGCTGTGTAATTTGAGTATAACTGTTGTTGCATTTTTTCTTGTAGTGTGTAGCATAGGGTTAATTCTTAGGCCTAGTGAGTTTTTTTTGTGATTTATGTAAAGGTTCTATTTGTCAGTCATTTTTGATAATATTTTGTATCTGTAATAATTTATCTTGCATTAACTGAGCATTACCCAGTGTATTTTCATTTTATCAGGGCTGACTTAGATAAATTTACTCTTGCTAATTTCGTGTTAATAGAGGCTATTGCAGTTAACCATATATTTAACCTGTTTTTTGCCATTACATTATCCTTATGAGTCCTGAATGTTTTGTTGTTAGTTTGTGCATTAAGCTTTAACTTGTAATTTACCTAACTCTTTTGTTTTGAACCTGGAACTTTACGGGACAGTAGTGATTTTTAGTATTCTCACTTAAAGTGTACATTATCTTTCTCTGTTCCGTAACATAAATTTGGCGACCTCTCATCAGGATATTCAGGATATTATTATAAGGATATTGTTTGATATTTTGTGACTGTGATTTATTCATGATGTCTACAGTACTATTTCTACACTTAATGAAGCCAAAGATTTTTTGTCAAATGTGCAAACAGTGTGTGATATAGAAAACAGAACAAAGAATGAACTTAAGCTTGTTGCTCAACAATTGGGAATTGCTGTTCGCTCTCATCATTCTAAAGATCAAATTGTTGACATGATTAATGAAAGGTTGTTTAATGTAACTCCTCCAAATGAGCAAACGCAGATTGAATTAGCTAAGTTACAGCTAGCCCTGCAGGAGTCTCGTGCCAAGGAGGCGGAGGCTCGTATTCAGGAGGCACAGATACACGCACAAGTTGAACTTGCCAGGATTCAGGCAGACCATGAGTATCGCATGAAACAAGGTGGAACTGGATCATCTAGCTCTGATGATTTTGATGTGGCTAAAAATGTTAAACTTGTCCCTCCTTGTAATGAATCTGATTTAACAAAGTATTTTCAGTTGTTTGAGAGGGTAGCTACAGGTTTTAATTGGCCCAAAAAGTATTGGCCAGTACTCCTTCAAACTGTTCTCACCGGTAAAGCTCAAGTAACATATGCATCTTTGCCTCAGGATCAATCTGATAATTATGATGTAGTTAAGAGCTTGATTCTTAAGGCCTATGAGCTTGTTCCTGAAGCCTATAGAGTAAAATTTAGGACAACTTATAAACAAGATAAGCAATCCCATGTTGAGTATGCAAAAATCAAAGAAGATCTGTTAGAGCAGTGGTTAAATTCTAAGAATGTGTATTCTGATTTTGGTAAATTTAAGCAGATGATTTTGCTGGAGGACTTCAAAAGGTGTATTAGTAAAGATGTAAGCCTCTATCTTGATGAGAGAAGAATAGATAATTTGTCTGATGCTGCAGTTTTAGCTGATGAATATGTTCTCACTCACAAGAGATATTCAAGAGAGAAAAGGAAAGCTGAGAGTAAGTACGTTGCCTCTACTCAGAGTACAGGTAACAGGAAAGAGAATAAAGATGATGTTTCTCAGGAAGTAAATACCAGCTTCACCTCTAGATTTCAGAAAAGTAAATGTACTTATTGTAGTAAGCTTGGTCATACTACGGAGAAATGTTTCAGGAGACAGCGTGATGTGAACAAAAAGGAGTCTTTAAATATTCAGTCAATTGGTCTAGTATCCACCCTTGAGAGTTCCCAGAATTCTTTAACTGAGTTAACTGAACCTGCTTTGAGGGGTAACTTAAATTCTCATGATGGAGCTCCTCTTTTGAGCAGTAACGTGGGTGACACTCTCAAGAGTTCATGTGCTAATTTCCTGTCTGATGGTTTTGTCAGTCCTCTGGACAGTAATGACAGGAAATCAGTTAAAATATATCGTGATACAGGTGCTTGCCAATCCCTTATGCTGACCAGTGTTCTAGGCTCTAATGTTAATTCCTCTGATGAAACTGTAATCTTACAAGGTGTAGGGAATAATTACTTCTCTGTCCCTCTGTGCAGAGTGAATTTAGAGTCTGGTTTTGTTAATGGTTCCGTTATGGTTGGGTTGGTTGAGACACTCCCAATGTCAGGTGTAACTTTCTTACTTGGAAATGATATTGGTGGAAGTCAAGTGTGTCCAGCTCCTCAGTTGTCTAGTGAGCCAGTGGCTGCGTCCCAGGATTGTGATGTCCCTGATGTGTTCCCTGCATGTGCTGTCACTAGGGCTAAGGCTAAAGTTACTGGTGATTTAGAGGATAATGATGATGATGTTATCCTAGCTGACCCTTTTCTTGCTAATTTGGACCACTCACCAGATGAGGCAGTACCCCGTAGTGTTGATAATTTGTCTCGTCAAGAGTTGGTTGAGTTGCAGGTTGCTGACCCTGAGTTGAAAGGTCTAGCTAACTCTGCTTGCAGTGAGGAAGAGTCAGCCTGTCCTGGCGGTCACGGCTCCGGCGATTTGAGAACGGCCATCATTACGAGAGCGGTCTGACTGACACGCCTGGCCCGACCCCTACTACGTCTGTTTAGACTGCGGCCTGTTTCCCCCTTCTTGTCCCTTTCCTTCTGCTTGTTATCTTGCCTGTCTTTCTCTTTACTTGCTTCCCTACTTGGCTTTGACTCAGGCTTTGAAGAAGCAGAAGCTGGTGTCCTTGGCTTCGGCCCTGCCTTTGAATCCTGCTTGGTGTCTGGATCAGGTTCGGGAGCAGTGACTGGTATTTTTGGCTTCACTCCTGGCTTGGGTGCTGGCTTAGATGCCATTATGCTGCAAGCAGAAGGAATTACCACTTTAGCGTCACATCCCAAACCTATGTTGTACCTGGATCGGTGACCCAATACTTGCCAGCAATGACGACAGCAGCTGAAGATAAAAATACCATTTGGTCAACAAACCTACAGCAAAAAAAAAAAATTAACATAATATATACAACAAGGCTAGGTTTACAACACTGCCAATGCCACTACACATGAGTGAACTGCAATGGCAAGATAGAACATAGGCATTATAAGCTGGTAAAGGAGAATTATCAGCTTAACAATAGTTGCAACAGCAGCAGTAGTATCAGCTATTGTCATCATCGTTGCAGCACCAACATGAATGGTAGTAGTCCCAGCAGCAGCAGCAGCAGCAGCAGAAGGAAGTGGTCCCAACACTCAGCAACTGCAGCACAGGTGGTAGTCTCCACACTCAGCAACAGTAGCAGTGGTATCAGGCACAGCAGGAGCACAAGGTGGCCTCAACAGCAGCAGCAAAGAGTCGTGGTCCCTGCACTCAGCAGCTCCAGCACTGAAAGTGGTAGCTCCAGCACTCAGCAGCAGCAGTATTGAAGGCGGTTGTGCTCAGCAGCAACAGTATCCAAAGATGGTAGCCTCAGCACTCAGCAGCAGCAGCAGCAGCTGCAGTGCTGCCCCAGCAACAGCACCACAGGTAGTAAAAGTGGCAGTGGCAGCAGTAACAGTAGTGGCAGACGGAAAATATCAGCAACTGTGATGACTGCCTGCTAGAAACTGGCATTATTTAACAAACTAAGATCAAGGAGCCTGAGTAGCCCTGAGTACTGTCCACTAAAATGGTTCCAACTCAACTCATAAGCCATAAATGACAACTACATTTATGTCAAGTAATTCCTTCCTCCCCTCTTGTATAATTCTGTGCAAAAGAGGCTTAAAACATTAATCATCATCTGTTCAAAGAAATCCTGCTAAAACAAATACTGTACTCATAATATGCCAGGTATTTACTTATAAATTTTGTACTGCACCTGGTGGGGACGCTTATCATCTACTCACTCCTAAGTAGTGATGCCTTCCAGATGACTCTACACTAAAGGCAAGCCAAATGGTTTCTTGTAAACAAGGAAAACATTTGCTATGCTGGGTGGCAGCCCTATAACCAAATGACGCTTGGTGGTTTAGGGGATTAAGATGACTCAACCAGACTGCACCTGTAAGGGTTTGCATCTGAAGGATGGTTGGGGTTTATTACTTACAAAAGGCCACTCTAGTGAGGTTGGTCACCCTCACTTAAGTGACTAAGTAGTATAACCCAGGAGTCTACGCTCCTAATGTTGTAAGAATGGATTGGTTGATGGAACAAAAATTTTTACATGCCTTTTGCCATATTTCATTAGTAACAGAATGTAACCTGAACCACATGCACAAAATTTTTTTGGTTACAGACCACAGAAATAAATTTTTAAAGAAATGCTGCAGCAATATGTAAGGTGGGTGGCTAAGTAAGAAAGAGCTCTATGTGTCCCTTAGTATGGGAGAGAAAAGCAGAGGAATGAGTTGTTGAGTGATCTCAGTCTGTCTGGCTGGGCAGATCCACCAACTGCATGCAAGCAGCTGCCCCTGCTAGACTGTCTTGTGCAGAGCACCACTGCCCCCCTGTGTTAGACAGTACCTCGCCACACTGAGAAAGGGGAAGAGTGTGGAGGTTTAGCTTCCCAGATGGATGCTGCACTTGAATCTCTACATCCAGTTAACAGGGGCATCACGTAGATTAATCACCCCATTATTTGGTTATACGGTTACCATCCAGCATTATCAATGACTTCCTGGGTTAGAGGAAACCATTAGGGTTGTCAGTCCTGAGTCAAGAGAAATGGAAAGAAAAGTACTAAGAAGTGGCAGAAGGGATGGGAGAAATAACGAGAGGAGAAGACACAGAAAAAGAATGACAGAGAAGAAGGAAAAATTACTTTAGGCAGCACTACATCAAGTGAGTGGATAATCGATTGCCACCAATACCACCAATAAATGAATGTGATGATGAGGAATGTCTCTGTCTATCTGTGGCCATTGTGAAATGTATGTTATATAAACCTTTGACACGGTATAAGTTCTAAAAATATATGCGGACAGGGTGTCAAGAAAAGCAGTTCAAAGTAAGGTAGAGAAGTGGGTAATGTTAGAAGCGGAAGGTCTTCATGTGGAAAAGAGCAGAGGATTATGTTTCATGATATAGAACTTGGCATGATTAAAAAGTTCTTTGAGAGTCTCACCAATCTGCAATGAATGGCCTTGTGATTTGGGCTTCTGCACAACATACATCAATCACACTTTTAGCTGCAGATCTAAAAGATGTGTGGCTGTCTTTTGGATCTGCAGCTGCGGGGTCAGTTCAAGGCCCACGTGCTAGAGGTGCTTTACTAGCCTGCTGTTATACAGTACAAACTCTCAAATCTGAAATATTTG
This sequence comes from Coenobita brevimanus, assembly GCF_032717465.1. NCBI lineage: Eukaryota > Metazoa > Arthropoda > Malacostraca > Decapoda > Coenobitidae > Coenobita > Coenobita brevimanus. The sequence goes on from NW_027643935.1 coordinate 32,058, forward strand.
TGTCCAACAGCTTTGTGGAAAATGGAATATTTTGGAAATTACAGTCCTAAAAAAAAATTGATAAAATTATGTAAAAAACAGCCTAAGGTATCACGAACACTAAATTCAAAGAAGTAACTTGTATTAGTAATACTGTATATCATCTGTTGCTATACTTCTCCACAAATAAATCTGTCTTCAAATATGCACACACTGTATGGGGATACAGTATATATATATATATATATATATATATATTTACTGTACACAATATACTGTATATATTGTACATATATATTACTGCATGAAAAATATTCTGGACAGTGGAGGTTTCTGGGAAAGAGACGTTCAAATCTGGGAGGTTGTACTGGCACTTAGTTTGTTACTGCCACACAAACTCTTCTAACTTTGCCATACATCACAGCAGGGTTCTTGCTAACTGCTAACGGTTGCCAGCCATTTGGCTCCTAAGGTTTTCAGATTTACGAGCCAAATAAATTTTTAGTATAAACTGACTACAAACCGAAATATTTTATGAGCAATAAATAAATTTATTTATTTACACATTGTGATGATTAGAATCATATAATGAGGTTTTCAACATTCACAGTGGTGACAAGGAAAGAATAATCGATCACAACGATCCTTTGAGATTTACTTATTTTGTAGTTTACTGGGTTTTGAAGTGGATGTATTTTCTCCTCGCCAAAAGGTGATTTGCATGAAAAATTTGTTCGCCGAAGGGAAAAATACTCGCATTTGCGAGCTGTGGTTCGCCAAACAAAGAGCCCTGCATCACTGGACAAGATTCTACATGTAGGTGCACCACAGCAGGGGCATTATTGGAGTTATGTGACTCACTCTCTGTTGATTTTTTCAGCCTTTCGGCAGATGTTGCATCAATGTTTCAGAGTTGCCAAGATTTCAACAGAAACTCAGAATGATTTCATGAGTGTATGGAGATGAACCTGCAAGCAATAATACCATATTTACAAGGTCTGACAAGTTTTGGATGAGTTTTTAAAGGATAAGGCATGGAGTGGTTCTCAACCAAAATCAAGGAGTGAGTACATCACAGTTCATGTCAAAGCTCAACTATGCAATGTCTGACCATCCATGAGCCGTAAAGTGATCAATCTTTTTATTTCGTTCAGTTCAACTCATTATGACATGATTTCAAAATGAGAATTCAAACCAAACTGACAGATGATTTGTAAATAGATGCATCACTGCCTCAACTTTGTTCCATCCATCCTCACAGATGAGCTCATGGAACATGGTGTCATTTCTTTCCCAGTGTTAGTTTATACATCTAATTTTGGCTGAGGAAAAAATCTATTAGACCCACATCCACCTCATTCACCTGACAGCCCTACAATTTTAGGACAATCCCTAACCTTAAGCTCACACGGTGGCCAGACATCACTTTAAACAAAAAAATCATTCCGAAGAGCATTAAAACAGAAGAGTTCCAGCGATGCCAAATCAATGGCAAGAACAATAGAATGAATGTGGTTATAAAGGAGGGGAGTACTTGAGGAGGGGGCTAACTTAAGTACCCTTTGCATCAACTGTTTGGTGCAACTAAGTCTTCTAACCATTACCAAAACTTTTTATCACACCTTGCAGAAATAAGAAATGGCATGGCAGAGTGATAGAAAGCTGTGAGGAAAAAGCAGGCTGAAAATAATTCTGTCACAGTCATCACTTGCTAGGTGTCAGCACAACATTCAATAAGATGATGACTAGCATTCTCTCAACAACCACTTATTTTGCAAAGGAAGTGATTACCCATTTACCACTTTGCTATAACTGACATCTTAAAATACTGTATATTCATCCATCATCCAATCCTCCGTTGCCCCATGAGGAGCGTAGGAGCCCGAGGCTAGGCAAGTTGGTCCTGACATTCAAAATGAGTGACAGAAGCCTCACTCATCCCTGAGTGGCATTGCCAGAACACTCTCCAACCACCCTTGGATATAAAACTGCACCGGCTCAATCTGACTGGAGCGCCTTAATTAACCACTAAACCACCAAGTGTCATAATTTTGTTATGTGGTTGTAACCCACCGTGGTAAATAGTTTCCTGGTGTACAGGAAACCACTTGACTTTGTCACTACGTGTAGACCCACCTGTAGACAGAAGGAATAAGAGATAATCAAACAAAAGAAAAAAGAGAAAGTAAGGAAAGAAGAGAAGAAAAAAGGCAGGCACCAGAGAGAAGCACTATATCAAGAGAGTGGATGGTGAGCACCCCCATTTACTGCTTACGTCTTAAATGTATGTATGTATGTATAGTATGTGTGTGTGTGTGTGTGTGTGTGTGTGTGTGTGTGTGTGTGTGTGTGTGTATATATTTATATATGTTTGTATCTATATATATAAATCTATATATATATGTATTTATATATATATATATATATATTTTTTATATTTTTATATATATATATATATATTTTTTATATATATATATATATATATATATATATATTTGTATATATATATATATTTGTACAGTGTATATCTATCTATCTATATAGAAAGTTAGTTGCATATTCATTACAGTCATATCTCATACCAACTGTTGGTTGGCTATAATGTACAAGAAATGTTATGTAAGTATGTCTCACAAACATCATCCTGTGTCAGCCCATTGCAGGACAAGAACATAAAATTTATTAAAACATGCTACTTTATGCTCCATGTTTTCCTGATATAATACAAGATGGAGGAAGGATGTTCTTAGTACAAAGTTAAGAGATATTTAGTTTTCTGTACTTAGTTCAGAAAATATGATATTATACACTTTGAGCTGATACTCCAAGTACTCTCAGGCATCATAAAATATGGATAAGTTCGGTGGCTCCTGAAAAAGCAACTTGAGCAACAATGATCATAAAAAAAGTTTCAAACAGCATACAAGTTACAAAAATTCTCATACACAACAACCACAGGGATCAAGCAGAGATAACAGTAACTGAAGGAATAATAACCTGTTATGCAAAACATTACGATAAGAATGGCAACTGCATCCAACAAACACATCTAATTTTTAAGCTGGCTTGTTACAGGGCCCCCACGGGCCTGGTTCCGACACACTGTAGTATACCTGCAGTGGCTGGAGATGGATGCCTTCACAGACTGGCACTAATACATGAGCCAGCTATACCAACATCCCTCAACTCCCTCCCTTTTCCTTTAAACGGATGATGATGAAGTGCAGGAGAAGGGCAACTTCAGCCTGCAGTCCAGCAGGTTCATGTTCAGATGAGCCTGGGACCACAAATACAAAAACAATTACAGTATACCTATCAGGGAGCTTTATCTATGAGGTCAATCCACGAGAAGCACATATAACTACCTCAATTAATGTGGTTACTGCACAAAGGTAATACAATATAGAAAAGGAATAACAGCCATTGAAGATACACCTAACATTCTGCTGATATCACCATGATTTTTTTCACCAATTCTTAAAACCACAAATTCGACAGGCAGCATGCAGATTTCAACCATGACAACAGCTTCCGCAAGAGGCAACAGCTCTCTCAATGTTCCGAACAGCATTTGATAGACTCAATCTCAGACACCTTCATATGGACAGATACTATATATTACTGTCCACTCCCAACAAAACCACTACAGCTTCTTTCACAATAATCATATTAAACACTGAGACACTACCAATGTCAACCAAATGGGAGGGACTGTCCCATCAATAACAAAATAAGAGCCTCAATCCCCAAACAACTGAACTTGAGAAGCAAAGCATCAGTGGCCAAAAAAGAAATAATTGCATTGCTACAATCTTCCTTAAGATGTTGGCAAACAATAAATCATGAGCAACATGTGAATTCTTTGGGCACTGCTCCAGGACCAATGATTTGCACTTATTTTCTTCAGGCAGGCAACTCTCAGCAATCACAAAGTTACATGGCATCTGCAGAGTAAGATATGTCCAGGGCAATGAAGCAAGTGCTTAGTAGACTGTTGGTTTATGCACTTTGACCGGCAGCATGAGGTACATTATCTTCTCTGGATGCGGGTAACTCCTGAGCAACTAGGGGGCTAAGGTATATTGTATGGTTTAAGCAGTGAAAGATGATGGGTTCAGGACAGAACAATGAGGCAACAGTGAAGCAGACTGTAGGTTCATGCACTGTGACTGACCCGAGGAATTTCATCACCACTCGCTTTGTCAGCTATATTGAAGAGTCCTTCAAGATTTTCACATTCATGTACTGTACTCCGATTCTTGTATTCACGTGTAGAAAAAAGTGATGTAACTGGAGAGAGTCGTCTTTCCCACTCATGTCAAACCACAAGTCAAGCCATTTTACAGTTATTCAAAATATCTTTACATGTAAGAGCATGCTCTTAATTTCCTGATTTGATAGCCAGTGTATCTTCTGCACCCAGGGTTCTTGTGCTTTGGAAACCTTGCCACAATGTTACTGTAATGTTATGCTTCTTGTTTGCAACTCTGCACTTATATTCACAACTGCAGGACTGGATTCAGTCCTCTTTTCCCAATAATATATTAAAGTCATCTCGGTTATGACATTCAGCACATCTACTCATATTTACATGATTACAATGTGCCAGAACTTTACAGGAAAAACAAAGGAACAGCAATAACAGAAACAACCTGGTGGTAAGTGAAGGTACCTGCAGTAAAAAAAAATGTCTCACAATTCTCAATCATCTCTGTCAAGCCAAAGAAACGTTTAAATATAAAATTATCTTTGTCTTTACACATGCTGGACACTGACAACAGCTAAACAAACCCACTGAACGACAATGATGAGAGAGACATACAACTAAGATTAAGCTGTAACCTTGTGTGCTGAACCACCATGGCAAGCCAGATTAAAGGAAAATAAAGCAAGATCCACAATTTCAAACCCATTCAACAATACACTCCCAGACAGCCAACAAGAATACCGTAAGAATGACCCAACATATTACGCCTCTCTAGACCGGCCAAACAATTTCCAGACCTGAATCAACAGAATGCATGACAGCATAATGTGTCCAGTGTGTGGCAAGTAAGAAGACTGCTGGACCTCAATCAATGGATTACTAAGTTAAAAAAAAAAATAATAATAATAACTAAATAAACAAATAATCACAAATAAAATAATCAACAAAAATGACTTACTGCTGCTAAAGGACTGTATTTACAGGTACATTCAAATGATGAAAGCTGAATCAGTACCAACAAAAACCAGCACAAACAAAACCTTCACTGCATTCACTGTGAATGATAAGTGTTTCAAGTATGCACAGGTCAGTCATGTTTACCTGGTGGCCACACCTTCATCATCACTTGTGACAGGCACCTTCCTTGGGCTGCAGCTGTGGGGTTTGGCCTCCACCCACAACCCTCCCACACCCCAAGCTGCTGAACCACCATGCAGCTGTTAACCCATTTGACATCATGTCTTTTCTCCCTTCACTCTTGCTGTTTCAAAATAACTTGATTCAAATCAGGAGACTTTCTGAATTACAGGGGAGCAGACAGTCTTCAGTATATTAACCTCTTCATTATGAGACCTATCCTAAGTGGAACTAAGTTGTCCTGTACAGTAATACTTAAGAATAAACTACAAATAATGCATCACTGGATTCAAAGAGTTAATACAGGTTTTATGACTGTGTACTTAATATCAATGTTCACCTGGTGCAAGCTGGAAGAAGAAATCTGCAATGTGTAATAAGGCTTATGCGAGTATGAGAGTCACATTGGCTTATTGGATTACATGCGCACAAGTAAACAACAAAATATGTGATAAAACAGAAGTACACATGAAGGAGTTCTTTATGCCTGACCTTCCACAACTTTATGCTGCACGATGAGTTTTCCAGCACAAAACCTTTATATACATAATAAGTACAACCAAATCACGTAGAGGCCAGCATACCATTCATTCCAGCAATGCTTCCTGCTCACACTGTATTGTTCTGCTGTTTTTACTGTGGTGATATTTCAGCGCTGCTGTAGTGAATCAAAGAAAACTCAACCAAGGAGTACAGTATCAAAATCACACTAAACATATTTTATTAATCACAAAAGCACATCATTCAATGCGGTTCAAAATGAAAGAGTACCACTACTGTATAATATAATCAACAATCAGTTTACCATCAGCACCACACAAAGACTGACAACATATCCATAGCACAGAGTTAAACTGTCTTGGTTATGTGAGCTGTCAATGCATCACCCATATATCCTAAAGGCACTTACCACTGAAACTAACATCCCAGCACTTGAATTTGACCCCCAAACCTGGTGACATAAATTTTGTACTTGTTGCCCCTACAGCGATACTATTCAACAAAGGAAAGATCCTTGGTATGAAAAAGGTTAAAGATGGCCTATACTTGACCTCTTCAATTAAAAAATTCTCTTCAGCTGAAATAATTCATCTGATAGTAAGTGTCAACTTCAATTTGTCCTCTTCATGATGTAGGCTATGTGCCAGAGGTTACATTACAGTAGACAAGAACATTTAGGGATAGGAGATCAACATACACCTCCTGTAGCAATTTACAGGTTAGAAATACCTCCAGTCACCTCTAAGATTAAACCCATAGCACACACGCCATAGCCCGTTTCAACTTGAAAGTGCCACCACCAGACAACCAGGCATCGGATGGTAGCAAGAATAAGTGTGAAAGATGACCTCTGACTAGCCTACAGGGGCTGATATCTATCTATCTACGGTATAAAGTTTACACACACAGGGGCTGATATATATATAAAAAAGAAGAGTTCACACACAGAGTACACAAGGAGCTTTAATAAATCAGTTACACCTTGCAGGAACAGACAAAACTTGCATTTTTTTTTTTTTTTTTCCTGTACCATATTGTTACTCCTCACCCTGCCCTAGGGTGGGAAAGGTGGTCCGCATGATGATGGTGATGATTGTAATTACTGCTATGGGGCATTTGAATAGTAATGGCATCATATATCACGGTTACTGAAGGCAGGTATGGCAAAACATTAAAGCTAAAATATGGCTACTTCATCACCAACAGAAAATAAAGATCCTTTCTGACATAAATTTTCCCCTATGCATGCTCTCATATTCAACTGCATCTACTTTACCTTCAAGTTTCTGATATCTATTTTAGTTTGTGGCGTTGAAAGGGGTAAGATGATGATGATTAACCTCTCTGTAGTCGAGCTGCTGGAATTCTGGTGGAATTCATTGGGAATCATAGGCCGGCCTAGGCACCAATTTTTCAAGTTTCAGAAATTGATTTTTTTTCCTTGGCAAATTGAAGAGAAACATCTGGCACATATGGCAATGCAATTTTTAGCTTTTTAGATGCATCCTGTGCTTAATGACTGCATACATTTCGGTGAAAACAAAGTCCATCCATCCATCCATTGCCCAGACGCCATGTATCCCAAACGGGGTGGTCAAGGGCTGAAGAGTTAATTGTTTTACAGGGAGGGGCACTAATCCTCCACCAACCCCACTTGACACATAGGGATGCCAACAGCATCTGGTGTTCCCAGGCGGTCACCCATCCAAGTACTAACCAGACCGCGTTGCTTAGAGGAGTGAAAACACATTGCACTAAGAAGGATCCATATTTTCATCCACCCAAAGTACTTCACTGGTGCTGAAATGGTTTGAAATTACTACATATGTGTACTATGAACAAAATCAGTACATAATATGGGAGCTTTAAAAAAAAAAAAAAAAAAAAAAAAAAAAAAAAAAGGGTACTGTATTATTTTTTATCCATATTCTTTTTTGTTTATTGTGTTTATGCAAATATCAAAGTTATTTCTGTTGTTCGGGTGGTTTTAGTCTGTGTCCAAAGAAAGGCAGGAGATGATATTTTTAGATTTCGACCCACATAAATGTCCTCCTTTGGGTATACA
>NW_027643936.1:0-24990 GCF_032717465.1 Coenobita brevimanus
GTGAGTGCTCAGGAAGTCTCCAACCATCTAGCAGCTGTGTACTTTGAGTATAACTGTTGTTGCATTTTTTCTTGTGCTGTGTAGCATAGGGTTAATTCTTAGGCCTAGTGAGGTTTTTTTTGTGATTTATGTAAAGGTTCTTTTTCTCAGGCATTTTTGATAATATTTTGAATCTGTAATAATTTATCTTGCATTAACTGAGCATTACCTAGTGTAATTTCATTTTATCAGGGCTGACTTAGATAAATTTACTCTTGCTAATTTCGTGTAAATAGAGGCTATTGCAGTTAACCATATATTTAACCTGTTTTTTGCCATTACATTATCCTTATGAGTCCTGAATGTTTTGTTGTTAGTTTGAGCATTAAACTTTAACTTGTAATGTTACCTAACTCTTTTGTTTTGAACCTGGAACTTTACGGGACAGTAGTGACTTTTAGTATTCTCACTTAAAGTGTACATTATCTTTCTCTGTTCCGTAACATAAATTTGGCGACCTCTTATCAGGATATTAAGGTTATTATCATAAGGATATTGTTTGATATTTTGTGACTGTGATTTATTCATGATGTCTACTATTTCTACACTTGATGAAGCCAAAGATTTTTTGTCAAATGTGCAAACAGTGTTGGATGTAGAAAACAAAACAAAGAATGAACTTAAGCTTGTTGCTCAACAATTGGGAATTGCTGTTCGCTCTCATCATTCTAAAGATCAAATTGTTGACATGATTAATGAAAGCTTGTTTAATGTAACTTCTCCAAATGAGCAAACGCAGATTGAATTAGCTAAGTTACAGCTAGCCCTGCAGGAGTTTCGTGCTAAGGAGGCGGAGGCTCGTATTCAGGAGGCACAGATACACGCACAAGTTGAACTTGCCAGGATTCAGGCAGACCATGAGTATCGCATGAAACAAGGTGGAACTGGATCATCTAGCTCTGATGATTTTGATGTGGCTAAAAATGTTAAACTTGTCCCTCCTTTTAATGAATCTGATTTAACAAAGTATTTTCAGTTGTTTGAGAGGGTAGCTACAGGTTTTAATTGGCCCAAAAAGTATTGGCCAGTACTCCTTCAAACTGTTCTCACCGGTAAAGCTCAAGTACCTTATGCATCTTTGCCTCAGGATCAATCTGATAATTATGATGTAGTTAAGAGCTTGATTCTTAAGGCCTATGAGCTTGTTCCTGAAGCCTATAGAGTAAAATTTAGGACAACTTACAAGCAAGATAAGCAATCCCATGTTGAGTATGCAAAAATCAAAGAAGATCTGTTAGAGCAGTGGTTAAATTCTAAGAATGTGGATTCTGATTTTGGTAAATTTAAGCAGATGATTTTGCTGGAGGGCATCAAGAGGTGTATTTATAAAGATGTAAGCCTATATCTTGATGAGAAAAGAATAGATAATTTGTCTGATGCTGCAGTTTTAGCTGATGAATATGTCCTCACTCACAAGAGATATTCTAAAGAAAAAGGGAAAGCTGAGAGTAAGTACGTTGCCTCTACTCAGAGTACAGGTAAAAGGAAGGAGAATAAAGATGATGTTTCTCAGGAAGTAAATACCAGGTTCACCTCTAGATTTCAGAAAAGTAAATGTACTTATTGTAGTAGGCTTGGTCATACTACGGAGAGATGTTTCAGGAGACAGCGTGATGTGAACAAAAAGGAGTCTTTAAATATTCAGTCAATTGGTCTAGTGTCCACCCTTGAGATTTCCTAGAATTCTTTAACTGAGTTAACTGAACCTGCTTTGAGGGGTAACTTAAATTCTCATGATGGAGCTCCTCTTTTGAGCAGTAACGTGGGTGACACTCTCAAGAGTTCATGTGCTAATTTCCTGTCTGATGGTTTTGTCAGTCCTCTGGACAGTAATGACAGGAAATCAGTTAAAATAAATCGTGATACAGGTGCTTGCCAATCCCTTATGCTGACCAGTGTTCTAGGCTCTAATGTTAATTCCTCTGATGAAACTGTAATCTTACAAGGTGTAGGGAATAATTACTTCTCTGTCCCTCTGTGCAGAGTGAATTTAGAGTCTGGTTTTGTTAATGGTTCCGTTATGGTTGGGTTGGTTGAGACACTCCCAATGTCAGGTGTAACTTTCTTACTTGGAAATGATATTGGTGGAAGTCAAGTGTGTCCAGCTCCTCAGTTGTCTAGTGAGCCAGTGGCTGTGACCCGGGATTGCGATGTCCCTGATGTGTTCCCTGCATGTGCTGTCACTAGGGCTAAGTCTAAAGTTACTGGTGATTTAGAGGATAATGATGATGATGATGATGTTATCCTAGCTGACACTTTTCTTGCTAATTTGGACCACTCACCAGGTGAGGCAGTACCCCGTAGTGTTGATAATTTGTCTCGTCAAGAGTTGGTTGAGTTGCAGGTTGCTGACCCTGAGTTGAAAGGTCTAGCTAACTCTGCTTACAGTGAAGAAGAGTCAGCCGGTGCTTCTACTTGTTATTATGTAAAGTCAGGAGGGCTTATGAGGAAGTGGAGACCCCCAACAGCATCAGCCGACTGTGAATGGGAGGTTGTACATCAAGTTGTCATCCCCCGTGTTTATAGGCAGGATATCATTAGAGTGGCTCATGATTCCAGTTTGGCAGGACACCTTGGAGTGAGGAAGACTGTGGCACGCATTTTGAAACACTTCTACTGGCCAGGTATCTTCAGGGATGTTTCCTGGTATTGTAAGTCTTGTCACACCTGTCAAGTTGTGGGGAAGTGTAATCAGACCGAAAAGGTTGCACCTCTAGTTCCCATTCCTCCTTTTGAGGCGCCTTTCACCTGTGTGTTGGTGGATATTGTGGGCCCTCTTCCTAAGACTTCTTCAGGATTTTCTTATGTGTTGACCCTGATTGATATGGCTACTCGTTATCCTGAAGCCATTCCACTTAGAAATATCTCAGCAAAGAACGTGGTTAAGGAAATGCTAGGGTTCTTCACAAAGTTTGGTCTGCCCAAGGAGGTACAGTCAGACCGGGGAAGTAATTTCATGTCAAATGTTTTCAAGCAGTCTCTGAAAGAGTTGAGCATCACCCAGATCACGTCTTCAGCTTACCATCCCCAGACCCAAGGAGCGTTGGAGAGATATCATCAAACACTCAAATCGATGCTCAAGAAATACTGTTTGGAACATCAGAAAGACTGGGATAAAGGTCTTCCATTCGTTGTGTTTGCCGCAAGAGAATCTCCAAATGAATCACTGGGCTTCTCACCTTTTGAACTACTGTTTGGCCATGAAGTAAGAGGACCCCTTAAGCTACTCAAGGAATGCTGGCTGTCGGAGGAAGATGACGTCAACCTGCTGGAGTATGTGATGAAGTTCAAAGAACGGCTGTCCACTACTTTACAGCTGGCGAGAGAGAATTTAGGAGCTGCTCAGGAGAAGAAGAAGACTTGGTATGATAAGAAGTCCAGGTTACGCCACTTTCAGCCAGGAGATCAGGTTTTGATTCTGCTACCAGTGCATGGGCAACCTCTTCAAGCCAAGTTTAGTGGTCCTTATTTCGTGGAGAAGAAACTCAGTGATGTCAACTATGTCATCGCCACACCAAATCGTAGAAAGAACAAACAACTATGTCAAATCAACATGCTAAAGTTGTATCACAGGCGGGACGAAAATAATCCAGTCTGCACTGTAGCTGTTCCACCCGAGTCTGCAAGTGAAGCTCTCCCATGCAGTATGAGCCTGAGTGATAGTTTGGGGAAGAATCCTGATATCATGAATGATCTCCAGACTAAGCTTTCTCATCTACCTCCCGAGGAAAGGGAAGAGTTTTCCGCATTACTGCAGGAGTACCCGCAAGTGTTCCGTGCCACTCCAGGAAGAACCACTGTGTTGATGCATGATGTCGATGTTGGAGACGCAAAGCCAATTAAATTGCCTCCTTACCGTGTGAACCCAGTGAAAGTTCCTCTCATTCAGAAGGAGCTTGGCTACCTGTTGGACCACAAGATGATTGAGCCCTGTCAGAGCGAGTAGAGTTCTCCTGTCACTTTAGTCCCTAAGCCAGGTGGGTCACAGCGGCTTTGCATCGACTACAGACGTGTTAATCAGATAACTAAAACAGACACTTACCCTCTCCCTCGTGTGGAAGATTGCATAGACAAGATCGGAAAGGCTAGGTACATAAGTAAGTTTGATTTGTTAAAGGGATACTGGCAAGTACCTATGACTGAATGTGCTAGGGAGATCTCATGTTTTGTAACAGTAGGAAAGTCTTTTGCATGTTCGGTAATGCCATATGGTATGAAGAATGCACCAGCCACATTTCAGAAGCTCATGAATGTTGTAACAGAGGGTTTGGCAGGGTGTGTTGTTTATATTGATGATGTATTAATCTTCAGTGACAACTGGAAAGATCACCTATGCCATGTCAGTAAATTTCTTGAGCGTTTGGTTCATGCTAATCTTGTAGCTAATTTATCAAAGAGTGAGTTTGGTCAAGCTAAAGTTCAGTACCTTGGGTACATAATTGGTGATGGACATGTTGCACCACCAGGAGCTAAGGTTCAGGTTATAAGTGATCTTCCCAGACCTAAAAGTAGGAAAGAGCTACAAAGATTTTTGGGAATGGTAGGTTATTACAGGAGATTTGTTCTTAACTTTTCAATTCTTCTATCACCACTTACAGACCTACTGGAAAAGGGAGTTAAATTTGTCTGGACCGATAACTGTGAATCCTCTTTCAACAAACTTAAAGCTATTCTATTAAGTCAGCCAGTGCTCACCAATCCAAATTTTGCTAAGCCTTTTAAGATGGCTGTTGATGCAAGTGATACAGGAGCTGGGGCTGTTTTGCTGCAAGAGGATGATCAGGGTATTGAACACCCTGTATCTTATTACAGTAAGAAGTTCACTCCACCTCAAAAGAACTACTCCACTATTGAGAAAGAGCTTTTGGCCTTGATTTTGGGTTTACAGCATTTTTCATTTTATTTGTGTTCTGGTTTTGACCCCATAGTCATTTATACCGATCATAACCCACTGAAATTCCTTAGTAAGTTTAAAGATAAAAATCAGAGATTGACAAGATGGAGTCTACTTCTTCAGGAGTATTCATTAGACATACAACATGTCAAGGGGAAAGAAAATGTTATTGCAGATTGCTTATCTAGACTTTAGACAGATTATTTTAGAGTAATAAGAAATTTCCTTTGTAAATTTCTTTTTCTTTGTGGGGAGGTGTTACATAGCCTATGATTTCATCATCCTTTGTGTAATTCTAACGTACAGTGTGCTGCCTATTTGATCACGAGCGTGTTCTGCCTCAGTCCCCCCCTTCTACCGTTATAGTAGAGTAAGTCGTCCTTTCTGCTGTTCAGAGCGGGATTGTCAACTCTTTGTCCCCATGGCTTCATTTGTGCGTCCTTCTTACAAGTTGTATCAAGCTCTGCTGGCCTCTATATAATGAGCTCAGTCTCTGCATCATGGCCACTTAGATATGCTCCTCATTTTGTTCACATCTCTGTCCTCGCCTGAACAGTTATTGTTGTGAGTGCTCAGGAAGTCTCCAACCATCTAGCAGCTGTGTACTTTGAGTATAACTGTTGTTGCATTTTTTCTTGTGCTGTGTAGCATAGGGTTAATTCTTAGGCCTAGTGAGTTTTTTTTTGTGATTTATATAAAGGTTCTTTTTGTCAGGCATTTTTGATAATATTTGTGTATCTGTTATAATTTATCTTGCATTAACTGAGCATTACCTAGTGTATTTTCATTTTATCAGGGCTGACGTAGATAAATTTACTCTTGCTAATTTCGTGTTCATAGAGGCTATTGCAGTTAACCATATATTTAACCTGTTTTTTGCCATTACATTATCCTTATGAGTCCTGAATGTTTTGTTGTTAGTTTGAGCATTAAACTTTAACTTGTAATGTTACCTAACTCTTTTGTTTTGAACCTGGAACTTTACGGGACAGTAGTGACTTTTAGTATTCTCACTTAAAGTGTACATTATCTTTCTCTGTTCCGTAACATAAATTTGGCGACCTCTTATCAGGATATTCAGGTTATTATTATAAGGATATTGTTTGATATTTTGTGACTGTGATTTATTCATGATGTCTACTATTTCTACACTTGATGAAGCCAAAGATTTTTTGTCAAATGTGCAAACAGTGTTGGATGTAGAAAAGAGAACAAAGAATGAACTTAAGCTTGTTGCTCAACAATTGGGAATTGCTGTTCGCTCTCATTATTCTAAAGATCAAATTGTTGACATGATTAATGAAAGCTTGTTTAATGTAACTTCTCCAAATGAGCAAACGCAGATTGAATTAGCTAAGTTACAGCTAGCCCTGCAGGAATTTCGTGCTAAGGAGGCGGAGGCTCGTAATCAGGAGGCACAGATACACGCACAAGTTGAACTTGCCAGGATTCAGGCAGACCATGAGTATCGCATGAAACAAGGTGGAACTGGATCATCTAGCTCTGATGATTTTGATGTGGCTAAAAATGTTAAACTTGTCCATCCTTTTAATGAATCTGATTTAACAAAGTATTTTCAGTTGTTTGAGAGGGTAGCTACAGGTTTTAATTGGCCCAAAAAGTATTGGCCAGTACTCCTTCAAATTGTTCTCACCGGTAAAGCTCAAGTACCTTATGCATCTTTGCCTCAGGATCAATCTGATAATTATGATGTAGTTAAGAGCTTGATTCTTAAGGCCTATGAGCTTGTTCCTGAAGCCTATAGAGTAAAATTTAGGACAACTTACAAGCAAGATAAGCAATCCCATGTTGAGTATGCAAAAATCAAAGAAGATCTGTTAGAGCAGTGGTTAAATTCTAAGAATGTGGATTCTGATTTTGATAAATTTAAGCAGATGATTTTGCTGGAGGACTTCAAGAGGTGTATTTATAAAGATGTAAGCCTATATCTTGATGAGAAAAGAATAGATAATTTGTCTGATGCTGCAGTTTTAGCTGATGAATATGTCCTTACTCACAAGAGATATTCTAAAGAAAAAGGGAAAGCTGAGAGTAAGTACGTTGCCTCTACTCAGAGTACAGGTAACAGGAAGGAGAATAAAGATGATGTTTCTCAGGAAGTAAATACCAGCTTCACCTCTAGATTTCAAAAAAGTAAATGTACTTATTGTAGTAGGCTTGGTCATACTACGGAGAGATGTTTCAGGAGACAGCGTGATGTGAACAAAAAGGAGTCTTTAAATATTCAGTCAATTGGTCTAGTGTCCACCCTTGAGAGTTCCCAGAATTCTTTAACTGAGTTAACTGAACCTGCTTTGAGGGGTAACTTAAATTCTCATGATGGAGCTCCTCTTTTGAGCAGTAACGTGGGTGACACTCTCAAGAGTTCATGTGCTAATTTCCTGTCTGATGGTTTTGTCAGTCCTCTGGACAGTAATGACAGGAAATCAGTTAAAATAAATCGTGATACAGGTGCTTGCCAATCCCTTATGCTGACCAGTGTTCTAGGCTGTAATGTTAATTCCTCTGATGAAACTGTAATCTTACAAGGTGTAGGAAATAATTACTTCTCTGTCCCTCTGTGCAGAGTGAATTTAGAGTCTGGTTTTGTTAATGGTTCCGTTATGGTTGGGTTGGTTGAGACACTCCCAATGTCAGGTGTAACTTTCTTACTTGGAAATGATATTGGTGGAAGTCAAGTGTGTCCAGCTCCTCAGTTGTCTAGTGAGCCAGTGGCTGTGACCCGGGATTGCGATGTCCCTGATGTGTTCCCTGCATGTGCTGTCACTAGGGCTAAGTCTAATGTTACTGGTGATTTAGAGGATAATGATGATGATGATGTTATCCTAGCTGACACTTTTCTTGCTAATTTGGACCACTCACCAGATGAGGCAGTACCCCGTAGTGTTGATAATTTGTCTCGTCAAGAGTTGGTTGAGTTGCAGGTTGCTGACCCTGAGTTGAAAGGTCTAGCTAACTCTGCTTACAGTGAAGAAGAGTCAGCCGGTGCTTCTACTTGTTATTATGTAAAGTCAGGAGGGCTTATGAGGAAGTGGAGACCCCCAACAGCATCAGCCGACTGTGAATGGGAGGTTGTACATCAAGTTGTCATCCCTCGTGTTTGTAGGCAGGATATCATTAGAGTGGCTCATGATTCCAGTTTGGCAGGACACCTTGGAGTGAGGAAGACTGTGGCACGCCTTTTTAAACACTTCTACTGGCCAGGTATCTTCAGGGATGTTTCCTGGTATTGTAAGTCTTGTCACACCTGTCAAGTTGTGGGGAAGTGTAATCAGACCGAAAAGGTTGCACCTCTAGTTCCCATTCCTCCTTTTGAGGCGCCTTTCACCTGTGTGTTGGTGGATATTGTGGGCCCTCTTCCTAAGACTTCTTCAGGATTTTCTTATGTGTTGACCCTGATTGATATGGCTACTCGTTATCCTGAAGCCATTCCACTTAGAAATATCTCAGCAAAGAACGTGGTTAAGGAAATGCTAGGGTTCTTCACAAAGTTTGGTCTGCCCAAGGAGGTACAGTCAGACCGGATAAGTAATTTCATGTCAAATGTTTTCAAGCAGTCTCTGAAAGAGTTGAGCATCACCCAGATCACGTCTTCAGCTTACCATCCCCAGACCCAAGGAGCGTTGGAGAGATATCATCAAACACTCAAATCGATGCTCAAGAAATGCTGTTTGGAACATCAGAAAGACTGGGATAAAGGTCTTCCATTCGTTGTGTTTGCGCAAGAGAATCTCCAAATGAATCACTGGGCTTCTCACCTTTTGAACTACTGTTTGGCCATGAAGTAAGAGGACCCCTTAAGCTACTCAAGGAATGCTGGCTGTCGGAGGAAGATGACATCAACCTGCTGGAGTATGTGATGAAGTTCAAAGAACGGCTGTCCACTACTTTACAGCTGGCGAGAGAGAATTTAGGAGCTGCTCAGGAGAAGATGAAGACTTCGTATGATAAGAAGTCCAGGTTACGCCACTTTCAGCCAGGAGATCAGGTTTTGATTCTGCTACCAGTGCATGGGCAACCTGTTCAAGCCAAGTTTAGTGGTCCTTATTTCGTGGAGAAGAAACTCAGTGATGTCAACTATGTCATCGCCACACCAGATCGTAGAAAGAACAAGCAACTATGTCACATCAACATGCTGAAGTTGTATCACAGGCGGGACGAAAATAATCAAGTCTGCACTGTAGCTGTTCCACCCGAGTCTGCAAGTGAAGCTCTCCCATGCAGTATGAGCCTGAGTGATAGTTTGGGGAAGAATCCTGATATCATGAATGATCTCCAGACTAAGCTTTCTCATCTACCTCCCGAGGAAAGGCAAGAGTTTTCGGCATTACTGCAGGAGTACCCGCAAGTGTTCCGTGCCACTCCAGGAAGAACCACTGTGTTGATGCATGATGTCGATGTTGGAGACGCAAAGCCAATTAAATTGCCTCCTTACCGTGTGAACCCAGTGAAAGTTCCTCTCATTCTGAAGGAGCTTGGCTACCTGTTGGACCACAAGATAATTGATCCCTGTCAGAGCGAGTAGAGTTCTCCTGTCACTCTAGTCCCTAAGCCAGGTGGGTCACAGCGGCTTTGCATCGACTACAGACGTGTTAATCAGATAACTAAAACAGACACTTACTCTCTCCCTCGTGTGGAAGATTGCATAGACAAGATCTGAAAGGCCAGGTACATAAGTAAGTTTGATTTGTTAAAGGGATACTGGCAAGTACCTATGACTGAATGTGCTAGGGAGATCTCATGTTTTGTAACAGTAGGAAAGTCTTTTGCATGTTCGGTAATGCCATATGGTATGAAGAATGCACCAGCCACATTTCAGAAGCTCATGAATGTTGTAACAGAGGGTTTGGCAGGGTGTGTTGTTTATATTGATGATGTATTAATCTTCAGTGACAACTGGAAAGATCACCTATGCCATGTCAGTAAATTTCTTGAGCGTTTGGTTCATGCTAATCTTGTAGCTAACTTATCAAAGTGTGAGTTTGGTCAAGCTAAAGTTCAGTACCTTGGGTACATAATTGGTGATGGACATGTTGCACCACCAGGAGCTAAGGTTCAGGTTATAAGTGATCTTCCCAGACCTAAAAGTAGGAAAGAGCTACAAAGATTTTTGGGAATGGTAGGTTATTACAGGAGATTTGTCCTTAACTTTTCAATTCTTGTATCACCACTTACAGACCTACTGGAAAAGGGAGTTAAATTTGTCTGGACCGATAATTGTGAATCCTCTTTCAACAAACTTAAAGCTATTCTATTAAGTCAGCCAGTGCTCACCAATCCAAATTTTGCTAAGCCTTTTAAGATGGCTGTTGATGCAAGTGATACAGGAGCTGGGGCTGTTTTGCTGCAAGAGGATGATCAGGGTATTGAACACCCAGTATCTTATTACAGTAAGAAGTTCACTCCACCTCAAAAGAACTACTCCACTATTGAGAAAGAGCTTTTGGCCTTGATTTTGGGTTTACAGCATTTTTCATTTTATTTGTGTTCTGGTTTTGACCCCATAGTCATTTATACCGATCATAACCCACTGAAATTCCTTAGTAAGTTTAAAGATAAAAATCAGAGATTGACAAGATGGAGTCTACTTCTTCAGGAGTATTCATTAGACATACAACATGTCAAGGGGAAAGAAAATATTATTGCAGATTGCTTATCTAGACTTTAGACAGATTGTTTTAGAGTAATAACAAGTTTCCCTTGTAAATTTCTTTTTCTTTGTGGGGAGGTGTTACATAGCCTATGATTTCATCATCCTTTGTGTAATTCTAACGTACAGTGTGCTGCCTATTTGATCACAAGCGTGTTCTGCCTCAGTCCCCCCCTTCTACCGTTATAGTAGAGTAAGTCGTTCTTTCTGTTGTTCAGAGCGGGATTGTCAACTCTTTGTCCCCATGGCTTCATTTGTGCGTCCTTCTTACAAGTTGTATCAAGCTCTGCTGGCCCCTATATAATGAGCTCAGTCTCTGCATCATGGCCACTTGGATCTGCTCCTCATTTTGTTCACATCTCTGTCCTCCCCTGTACAGTTATTGTTGTGAGTGCTCAGGAAGTCTCCAACCATCTAGCAGCTGTGTACTTTGAGTATAACTGTTGTTGCATTTTTTCTTGTGCTGTGTAGCATAGGGTTAATTCTTAGGCCTAGTGAGTTTTTTTTTGTGATTTATATAAAGGTTCTTTTTGTCAGGCATTTTTGATAATATTTGTGTATCTGTTATAATTTATCTTGCATTAACTGAGCATTACCTAGTGTATTTTCATTTTATCAGGGCTGACGTAGATAAATTTACTCTTGCTAATTTCGTGTTCATAGAGGCTATTGCAGTTAACCATATATTTAACCTGTTTTTTGCCATTACATTATCCTTATGAGTCCTGAATGTTTTGTTGTTAGTTTGAGCATTAAACTTTAACTTGTAATGTTACCTAACTCTTTTGTTTTGAACCTGGAACTTTACGGGACAGTAGTGACTTTTAGTATTCTCACTTAAAGTGTACATTATCTTTCTCTGTTCCGTAACATAAATTTGGCGACCTCTTATCAGGATATTCAGGTTATTATTATAAGGATATTGTTTGATATTTTGTGACTGTGATTTATTCATGATGTCTACTATTTCTACACTTGATGAAGCCAAAGATTTTTTGTCAAATGTGCAAACAGTGTTGGATGTAGAAAAGAGAACAAAGAATGAACTTAAGCTTGTTGCTCAACAATTGGGAATTGCTGTTCGCTCTCATTATTCTAAAGATCAAATTGTTGACATGATTAATGAAAGCTTGTTTAATGTAACTTCTCCAAATGAGCAAACGCAGATTGAATTAGCTAAGTTACAGCTAGCCCTGCAGGAATTTCGTGCTAAGGAGGCGGAGGCTCGTAATCAGGAGGCACAGATACACGCACAAGTTGAACTTGCCAGGATTCAGGCAGACCATGAGTATCGCATGAAACAAGGTGGAACTGGATCATCTAGCTCTGATGATTTTGATGTGGCTAAAAATGTTAAACTTGTCCATCCTTTTAATGAATCTGATTTAACAAAGTATTTTCAGTTGTTTGAGAGGGTAGCTACAGGTTTTAATTGGCCCAAAAAGTATTGGCCAGTACTCCTTCAAATTGTTCTCACCGGTAAAGCTCAAGTACCTTATGCATCTTTGCCTCAGGATCAATCTGATAATTATGATGTAGTTAAGAGCTTGATTCTTAAGGCCTATGAGCTTGTTCCTGAAGCCTATAGAGTAAAATTTAGGACAACTTACAAGCAAGATAAGCAATCCCATGTTGAGTATGCAAAAATCAAAGAAGATCTGTTAGAGCAGTGGTTAAATTCTAAGAATGTGGATTCTGATTTTGATAAATTTAAGCAGATGATTTTGTTGGAGGACTTCAAGAGGTGTATTTATAAAGATGTAAGCCTATATCTTGATGAGAAAAGAATAGATAATTTGTCTGATGCTGCAGTTTTAGCTGATGAATATGTCCTTACTCACAAGAGATATTCTAAAGAAAAAGGGAAAGCTGAGAGTAAGTACGTTGCCTCTACTCAGAGTACAGGTAACAGGAAGGAGAATAAAGATGATGTTTCTCAGGAAGTAAATACCAGCTTCACCTCTAGATTTCAAAAAAGTAAATGTACTTATTGTAGTAAGCTTGGTCATACTACGGAGAGATGTTTCAGGAGACAGCGTGATGTGAACAAAAAGGAGTCTTTAAATATTCAGTCAATTGGTCTAGTGTCCACCCTTGAGAGTTCCCAGAATTCTTTAACTGAGTTAACTGAACCTTCTTTGAGGGGTAACTTAAATTCTCATGATGGAGCTCCTCTTTTGAGCAGTAACGTGGGTGACACTCTCAAGAGTTCATGTGCTAATTTCCTGTCTGATGGTTTTGTCAGTCCTCTGGACAGTAATGACAGGAAATCAGTTAAAATAAATCATGATACAGGTGCTTGCCAATCCCTTATGCTGACCAGTGTTCTAGGCTGTAATGTTAATTCCTCTGATGAAACTGTAATCTTACAAGGTGTAGGAAATAATTACTTCTCTGTCCCTCTGTGCAGAGTGAATTTAGAGTCTGGTTTTGTTAATGGTTCCGTTATGGTTGGGTTGGTTGAGACACTCCCAATGTCAGGTGTAACTTTCTTACTTGGAAATGATATTGGTGGAAGTCAAGTGTGTCCAGCTCCTCAGTTGTCTAGTGAGCCAGTGGCTGTGACCCGGGATTGCGATGTCCCTGATGTGTTCCCTGCATGTGCTGTCACTAGGGCTAAGTCTAATGTTACTGGTGATTTAGAGGATAATGATGATGATGATGTTATCCTAGCTGACACTTTTCTTGCTAATTTGGACCACTCACCAGATGAGGCAGTACCCCGTAGTGTTGATAATTTGTCTCGTCAAGAGTTGGTTGAGTTGCAGGTTGCTGACCCTGAGTTGAAAGGTCTAGCTAACTCTGCTTACAGTGAAGAAGAGTCAGCCGGTGCTTCTACTTGTTATCATGTAAAGTCAGGAGGGCTTATGAGGAAGTGGAGACCCCCAACAGCATCAGCCGACTGTGAATGGGAGGTTGTACATCAAGTTGTCATCCCTCGTGTTTATAGGCAGGATATCATTAGAGTGGCTCATGATTCCAGTTTGGCAGGACACCTTGGAGTGAGGAAGACTGTGGCACGCCTTTTTAAACACTTCTACTGGCCAGGTATCTTCAGGGATGTTTCCTGGTATTGTAAGTCTTGTCACACCTGTCAAGTTGTGGGGAAGTGTAATCAGACCGAAAAGGTTGCACCTCTAGTTCCCATTCCTCCTTTTGAGGCGCCTTTCACCTGTGTGTTGGTGGATATTGTGGGCCCTCTTCCTAAGACTTCTTCAGGATTTTCTTATGTGTTGACCCTGATTGATATGGCTACTCGTTATCCTGAAGCCATTCCACTTAGAAATATCTCAGCAAAGAACGTGGTTAAGGAAATGCTAGGGTTCTTCACAAAGTTTGGTCTGCCCAAGGAGGTACAGTCAGACCGGGGAAGTAATTTCATGTCAAATGTTTTCAAGCAGTCTCTGAAAGAGTTGAGCATCACCCAGATCACGTCTTCAGCTTACCATCCCCAGACCCAAGGAGCGTTGGAGAGATATCATCAAACACTCAAATCGATGCTCAAGAAATACTGTTTGGAACATCAGAAAGACTGGGATAAAGGTCTTCCATTCGTTGTGTTTGCCGCAAGAGAATCTCCAAATGAATCACTGGGCTTCTCACCTTTTGAACTACTGTTTGGCCATGAAGTAAGAGGACCCCTTAAGCTACTCAAGGAATGCTGGCTGTCGGAGGAAGATGACGTCAACCTGCTGGAGTATGTGATGAAGTTCAAAGAACGGCTGTCCACTACTTTACAGCTGGCGAGAGAGAATTTAGGAGCTGCTCAGGAGAAGAAGAAGACTTGGTATGATAAGAAGTCCAGGTTACGCCACTTTCAGCCAGGAGATCAGGTTTTGATTCTGCTACCAGTGCATGGGCAACCTCTTCAAGCCAAGTTTAGTGGTCCTTATTTCGTGGAGAAGAAACTCAGTGATGTCAACTATGTCATCGCCACACCAAATCGTAGAAAGAACAAGCAACTATGTCAAATCAACATGCTAAAGTTGTATCACAGGCGGGACGAAAATAATCCAGTCTGCACTGTAGCTGTTCCACCCGAGTCTGCAAGTGAAGCTCTCCCATGCAGTATGAGCCTGAGTGATAGTTTGGGGAAGAATCCTGATATCATGAATGATCTCCAGACTAAGCTTTCTCATCTACCTCCCGAGGAAAGGGAAGAGTTTTCCGCATTACTGCAGGAGTACCCGCAAGTGTTCCGTGCCACTCCAGGAAGAACCACTGTGTTGATGCATGATGTCGATGTTGGAGACGCAAAGCCAATTAAATTGCCTCCTTACCGTGTGAACCCAGTGAAAGTTCCTCTCATTCAGAAGGAGCTTGGCTACCTGTTGGACCACAAGATGATTGAGCCCTGTCAGAGCGAGTAGAGTTCTCCTGTCACTTTAGTCCCTAAGCCAGGTGGGTCACAGCGGCTTTGCATCGACTACAGACGTGTTAATCAGATAACTAAAACAGACACTTACCCTCTCCCTCGTGTGGAAGATTGCATAGACAAGATCGGAAAGGCTAGGTACATAAGTAAGTTTGATTTGTTAAAGGGATACTGGCAAGTACCTATGACTGAATGTGCTAGGGAGATCTCATGTTTTGTAACAGTAGGAAAGTCTTTTGCATGTTCGGTAATGCCATATGGTATGAAGAATGCACCAGCCACATTTCAGAAGCTCATGAATGTTGTAACAGAGGGTTTGGCAGGGTGTGTTGTTTATATTGATGATGTATTAATCTTCAGTGACAACTGGAAAGATCACCTATGCCATGTCAGTAAATTTCTTGAGCGTTTGGTTCATGCTAATCTTGTAGCTAATTTATCAAAGAGTGAGTTTGGTCAAGCTAAAGTTCAGTACCTTGGGTACATAATTGGTGATGGACATGTTGCACCACCAGGAGCTAAGGTTCAGGTTATAAGTGATCTTCCCAGACCTAAAAGTAGGAAAGAGCTACAAAGATTTTTGGGAATGGTAGGTTATTACAGGAGATTTGTTCTTAACTTTTCAATTCTTCTATCACCACTTACAGACCTACTGGAAAAGGGAGTTAAATTTGTCTGGACCGATAACTGTGAATCCTCTTTCAACAAACTTAAAGCTATTCTATTAAGTCAGCCAGTGCTCGCCAATCCAAATTTTGCTAAGCCTTTTAAGATGGCTGTTGATGCAAGTGATACAGGAGCTGGGGCTGTTTTGCTGCAAGAGGATGATCAGGGTATTGAACACCCTGTATCTTATTACAGTAAGAAGTTCACTCCACCTCAAAAGAACTACTCCACTATTGAGAAAGAGCTTTTGGCCTTGATTTTGGGTTTACAGCATTTTTCATTTTATTTGTGTTCTGGTTTTGACCCCATAGTCATTTATACCGATCATAACCCACTGAAATTCCTTAGTAAGTTTAAAGATAAAAATCAGAGATTGACAAGATGGAGTCTACTTCTTCAGGAGTATTCATTAGACATACAACATGTCAAGGGGAAAGAAAATGTTATTGCAGATTGCTTATCTAGACTTTAGACAGATTATTTTAGAGTAATAAGAAATTTCCTTTGTAAATTTCTTTTTCTTTGTGGGGAGGTGTTACATAGCCTATGATTTCATCATCCTTTGTGTAATTCTAACGTACAGTGTGCTGCCTATTTGATCACGAGCGTGTTCTGCCTCAGTCCCCCCCTTCTACCGTTATAGTAGAGTAAGTCGTCCTTTCTGCTGTTCAGAGCGGGATTGTCAACTCTTTGTCCCCATGGCTTCATTTGTGCGTCCTTCTTACAAGTTGTATCAAGCTCTGCTGGCCCCTATATAATGAGCTCAGTCTCTGCATCATGGCCACTTAGATATGCTCCTCATTTTGTTCACATCTCTGTCCTCGCCTGAACAGTTATTGTTGTGAGTGCTCAGGAAGTCTCCAACCATCTAGCAGCTGTGTACTTTGAGTATAACTGTTGTTGCATTTTTTCTTGTGCTGTGTAGCATAGGGTTAATTCTTAGGCCTAGTGAGTTTTTTTTTGTGATTTATATAAAGGTTCTTTTTGTCAGGCATTTTTGATAATATTTGTGTATCTGTTATAATTTATCTTGCATTAACTGAGCATTACCTAGTGTATTTTCATTTTATCAGGGCTGACGTAGATAAATTTACTCTTGCTAATTTCGTGTTCATAGAGGCTATTGCAGTTAACCATATATTTAACCTGTTTTTTGCCATTACATTATCCTTATGAGTCCTGAATGTTTTGTTGTTAGTTTGAGCATTAAACTTTAACTTGTAATGTTACCTAACTCTTTTGTTTTGAACCTGGAACTTTACGGGACAGTAGTGACTTTTAGTATTCTCACTTAAAGTGTACATTATCTTTCTCTGTTCCGTAACATAAATTTGGCGACCTCTTATCAGGATATTCAGGTTATTATTATAAGGATATTGTTTGATATTTTGTGACTGTGATTTATTCATGATGTCTACTATTTCTACACTTGATGAAGCCAAAGATTTTTTGTCAAATGTGCAAACAGTGTTGGATGTAGAAAAGAGAACAAAGAATGAACTTAAGCTTGTTGCTCAACAATTGGGAATTGCTGTTCGCTCTCATTATTCTAAAGATCAAATTGTTGACATGATTAATGAAAGCTTGTTTAATGTAACTTCTCCAAATGAGCAAACGCAGATTGAATTAGCTAAGTTACAGCTAGCCCTGCAGGAATTTCGTGCTAAGGAGGCGGAGGCTCGTAATCAGGAGGCACAGATACACGCACAAGTTGAACTTGCCAGGATTCAGGCAGACCATGAGTATCGCATGAAACAAGGTGGAACTGGATCATCTAGCTCTGATGATTTTGATGTGGCTAAAAATGTTAAACTTGTCCATCCTTTTAATGAATCTGATTTAACAAAGTATTTTCAGTTGTTTGAGAGGGTAGCTACAGGTTTTAATTGGCCCAAAAAGTATTGGCCAGTACTCCTTCAAATTGTTCTCACCGGTAAAGCTCAAGTACCTTATGCATCTTTGCCTCAGGATCAATCTGATAATTATGATGTAGTTAAGAGCTTGATTCTTAAGGCCTATGAGCTTGTTCCTGAAGCCTATAGAGTAAAATTTAGGACAACTTACAAGCAAGATAAGCAATCCCATGTTGAGTATGCAAAAATCAAAGAAGATCTGTTAGAGCAGTGGTTAAATTCTAAGAATGTGGATTCTGATTTTGATAAATTTAAGCAGATGATTTTGCTGGAGGACTTCAAGAGGTGTATTTATAAAGATGTAAGCCTATATCTTGATGAGAAAAGAATAGATAATTTGTCTGATGCTGCAGTTTTAGCTGATGAATATGTCCTTACTCACAAGAGATATTCTAAAGAAAAAGGGAAAGCTGAGAGTAAGTACGTTGCCTCTACTCAGAGTACAGGTAACAGGAAGGAGAATAAAGATGATGTTTCTCAGGAAGTAAATACCAGCTTCACCTCTAGATTTCAGAAAAGTAAATGTACTTATTGTAGTAAGCTTGGTCATACTACGGAGAGATGTTTCAGGAGACAGCGTGATGTGAACAAAAAGGAGTCTTTAAATATTCAGTCAATTGGTCTAGTGTCCACCCTTGAGAGTTCCCAGAATTCTTTAACTGAGTTAACTGAACCTGCTTTGAGGGGTAACTTAAATTCTCATGATGGAGCTCCTCTTTTGAGCAGTAACGTGGGTGACACTCTCAAGAGTTCATGTGCTAATTTCCTGTCTGATGGTTTTGTCAGTCCTCTGGACAGTAATGACAGGAAATCAGTTAAAATAAATCGTGATACAGGTGCTTGCCAATCCCTTATGCTGACCAGTGTTCTAGGCTGTAATGTTAATTCCTCTGATGAAACTGTAATCTTACAAGGTGTAGGAAATAATTACTTCTCTGTCCCTCTGTGCAGAGTGAATTTAGAGTCTGGTTTTGTTAATGGTTCCGTTATGGTTGGGTTGGTTGAGACACTCCCAATGTCAGGTGTAACTTTCTTACTTGGAAATGATATTGGTGGAAGTCAAGTGTGTCCAGCTCCTCAGTTGTCTAGTGAGCCAGTGGCTGTGACCCGGGATTGCGATGTCCCTGATGTGTTCCCTGCATGTGCTGTCACTAGGGCTAAGTCTAATGTTACTGGTGATTTAGAGGATAATGATGATGATGATGTTATCCTAGCTGACACTTTTCTTGCTAATTTGGACCACTCACCAGATGAGGCAGTACCCCGTAGTGTTGATAATTTGTCTCGTCAAGAGTTGGTTGAGTTGCAGGTTGCTGACCCTGAGTTGAAAGGTCTAGCTAACTCTGCTTACAGTGAAGAAGAGTCAGCCGGTGCTTCTACTTGTTATTATGTAAAGTCAGGAGGGCTTATGAGGAAGTGGAGACCCCCAACAGCATCAGCCGACTGTGAATGGGAGGTTGTACATCAAGTTGTCATCCCTCGTGTTTGTAGGCAGGATATCATTAGAGTGGCTCATGATTCCAGTTTGGCAGGACACCTTGGAGTGAGGAAGACTGTGGCACGCCTTTTTAAACACTTCTACTGGCCAGGTATCTTCAGGGATGTTTCCTGGTATTGTAAGTCTTGTCACACCTGTCAAGTTGTGGGGAAGTGTAATCAGACCGAAAAGGTTGCACCTCTAGTTCCCATTCCTCCTTTTGAGGCGCCTTTCACCTGTGTGTTGGTGGATATTGTGGGCCCTCTTCCTAAGACTTCTTCAGGATTTTCTTATGTGTTGACCCTGATTGATATGGCTACTCGTTATCCTGAAGCCATTCCACTTAGAAATATCTCAGCAAAGAACGTGGTTAAGGAAATGCTAGGGTTCTTCACAAAGTTTGGTCTGCCCAAGGAGGTACAGTCAGACCGGGAAGTAATTTCATGTCAAATGTTTTCAAGCAGTCTCTGAAAGAGTTGAGCATCACCCAGATCACGTCTTCAGCTTACCATCCCCAGACCCAAGGAGCGTTGGAGAGATATCATCAAACACTCAAATCGATGCTCAAGAAATACTGTTTGGAACATCAGAAAGACTGGGATAAAGGTCTTCCATTCGTTGTGTTTGCCGCAAGAGAATCTCCAAATGAATCACTGGGCTTCTCACCTTTTGAACTACTGTTTGGCCATGAAGTAAGAGGACCCCTTAAGCTACTCAAGGAATGCTGGCTGTCGGAGGAAGATGACGTCAACCTGCTGGAGTATGTGATGAAGTTCAAAGAACGGCTGTCCACTACTTTACAGCTGGCGAGAGAGAATTTAGGAGCTGCTCAGGAGAAGAAGAAGACTTGGTATGATAAGAAGTCCAGGTTACGCCACTTTCAGCCAGGAGATCAGGTTTTGATTCTGCTACCAGTGCATGGGCAACCTCTTCAAGCCAAGTTTAGTGGTCCTTATTTCGTGGAGAAGAAACTCAGTGATGTCAACTATGTCATCGCCACACCAAATCGTAGAAAGAACAAGCAACTATGTCAAATCAACATGCTAAAGTTGTATCACAGGCGGGACGAAAATAATCCAGTCTGCACTGTAGCTGTTCCACCCGAGTCTGCAAGTGAAGCTCTCCCATGCAGTATGAGCCTGAGTGATAGTTTGGGGAAGAATCCTGATATCATGAATGATCTCCAGACTAAGCTTTCTCATCTACCTCCCGAGGAAAGGGAAGAGTTTTCCGCATTACTGCAGGAGTACCCGCAAGTGTTCCGTGCCACTCCAGGAAGAACCACTGTGTTGATGCATGATGTCGATGTTGGAGACGCAAAGCCAATTAAATTGCCTCCTTACCGTGTGAACCCAGTGAAAGTTCCTCTCATTCAGAAGGAGCTTGGCTACCTGTTGGACCACAAGATGATTGAGCCCTGTCAGAGCGAGTAGAGTTCTCCTGTCACTTTAGTCCCTAAGCCAGGTGGGTCACAGCGGCTTTGCATCGACTACAGACGTGTTAATCAGATAACTAAAACAGACACTTACCCTCTCCCTCGTGTGGAAGATTGCATAGACAAGATCGGAAAGGCTAGGTACATAAGTAAGTTTGATTTGTTAAAGGGATACTGGCAAGTACCTATGACTGAATGTGCTAGGGAGATCTCATGTTTTGTAACAGTAGGAAAGTCTTTTGCATGTTCGGTAATGCCATATGGTATGAAGAATGCACCAGCCACATTTCAGAAGCTCATGAATGTTGTAACAGAGGGTTTGGCAGGGTGTGTTGTTTATATTGATGATGTATTAATCTTCAGTGACAACTGGAAAGATCACCTATGCCATGTCAGTAAATTTCTTGAGCGTTTGGTTCATGCTAATCTTGTAGCTAATTTATCAAAGAGTGAGTTTGGTCAAGCTAAAGTTCAGTACCTTGGGTACATAATTGGTGATGGACATGTTGCACCACCAGGAGCTAAGGTTCAGGTTATAAGTGATCTTCCCAGACCTAAAAGTAGGAAAGAGCTACAAAGATTTTTGGGAATGGTAGGTTATTACAGGAGATTTGTTCTTAACTTTTCAATTCTTCTATCACCACTTACAGACCTACTGGAAAAGGGAGTTAAATTTGTCTGGACCGATAACTGTGAATCCTCTTTCAACAAACTTAAAGCTATTCTATTAAGTCAGCCAGTGCTCGCCAATCCAAATTTTGCTAAGCCTTTTAAGATGGCTGTTGATGCAAGTGATACAGGAGCTGGGGCTGTTTTGCTGCAAGAGGATGATCAGGGTATTGAACACCCTGTATCTTATTACAGTAAGAAGTTCACTCCACCTCAAAAGAACTACTCCACTATTGAGAAAGAGCTTTTGGCCTTGATTTTGGGTTTACAGCATTTTTCATTTTATTTGTGTTCTGGTTTTGACCCCATAGTCATTTATACCGATCATAACCCACTGAAATTCCTTAGTAAGTTTAAAGATAAAAATCAGAGATTGACAAGATGGAGTCTACTTCTTCAGGAGTATTCATTAGACATACAACATGTCAAGGGGAAAGAAAATGTTATTGCAGATTGCTTATCTAGACTTTAGACAGATTATTTTAGAGTAATAAGAAATTTCCTTTGTAAATTTCTTTTTCTTTGTGGGGAGGTGTTACATAGCCTATGATTTCATCATCCTTTGTGTAATTCTAACGTACAGTGTGCTGCCTATTTGATCACGAGCGTGTTCTGCCTCAGTCCCCCCCTTCTACCGTTATAGTAGAGTAAGTCGTCCTTTCTGCTGTTCAGAGCGGGATTGTCAACTCTTTGTCCCCATGGCTTCATTTGTGCGTCCTTCTTACAAGTTGTATCAAGCTCTGCTGGCCCCTATATAATGAGCTCAGTCTCTGCATCATGGCCACTTAGATATGCTCCTCATTTTGCTCACATCTCTGTCCTCGCCTGAACAGTTATTGTTGTGAGTGCTCAGGAAGTCTCCAACCATCTAGCAGCTGTGTACTTTGAGTATAACTGTTGTTGCATTTTTTCTTGTGCTGTGTACAGTAGCATAGGGTTAATTCTTAGGCCTAGTGAGTTTTTTTTTCTGATTTATATAAAGGTTCTTTTTGTCAGGCATTTTTGATAATATTTGTGTATCTGTTATAATTTATCTTGCATTAACTGAGCATTACCTAGTGTATTTTCATTTTATCAGGGCTGACGTAGATAAATTTACTCTTGCTAATTTCGTGTTCATAGAGGCTATTGCAGTTAACCATATATTTAACCTGTTTTTTGCCATTACATTATCCTTATGAGTCCTGAATGTTTTGTTGTTAGTTTGAGCATTAAACTTTAACTTGTAATGTTACCTAACTCTTTTGTTTTGAACCTGGAACTTTACGGGACAGTAGTGACTTTTAGTATTCTCACTTAAAGTGTACATTATCTTTCTCTGTTCCGTAACATAAATTTGGCGACCTCTTATCAGGATATTCAGGTTATTATTATAAGGATATTGTTTGATATTTTGTGACTGTGATTTATTCATGATGTCTACTATTTCTACACTTGATGAAGCCAAAGATTTTTTGTCAAATGTGCAAACAGTGTTGGATGTAGAAAAGAGAACAAAGAATGAACTTAAGCTTGTTGCTCAACAATTGGGAATTGCTGTTCGCTCTCATTATTCTAAAGATCAAATTGTTGACATGATTAATGAAAGCTTGTTTAATGTAACTTCTCCAAATGAGCAAACGCAGATTGAATTAGCTAAGTTACAGCTAGCCCTGCAGGAATTTCGTGCTAAGGAGGCGGAGGCTCGTAATCAGGAGGCACAGATACACGCACAAGTTGAACTTGCCAGGATTCAGGCAGACCATGAGTATCGCATGAAACAAGGTGGAACTGGATCATCTAGCTCTGATGATTTTGATGTGGCTAAAAATGTTAAACTTGTCCATCCTTTTAATGAATCTGATTTAACAAAGTATTTTCAGTTGTTTGAGAGGGTAGCTACAGGTTTTAATTGGCCCAAAAAGTATTGGCCAGTACTCCTTCAAATTGTTCTCACCGGTAAAGCTCAAGTACCTTATGCATCTTTGCCTCAGGATCAATCTGATAATTATGATGTAGTTAAGAGCTTGATTCTTAAGGCCTATGAGCTTGTTCCTGAAGCCTATAGAGTAAAATTTAGGACAACTTACAAGCAAGATAAGCAATCCCATGTTGAGTATGCAAAAATCAAAGAAGATCTGTTAGAGCAGTGGTTAAATTCTAAGAATGTGGATTCTGATTTTGATAAATTTAAGCAGATGATTTTGCTGGAGGACTTCAAGAGGTGTATTTATAAAGATGTAAGCCTATATCTTGATGAGAAAAGAATAGATAATTTGTCTGATGCTGCAGTTTTAGCTGATGAATATGTCCTTACTCACAAGAGATATTCTAAAGAAAAAGGGAAAGCTGAGAGTAAGTACGTTGCCTCTACTCAGAGTACAGGTAACAGGAAGGAGAATAAAGATGATGTTTCTCAGGAAGTAAATACCAGCTTCACCTCTAGATTTCAGAAAAGTAAATGTACTTATTGTAGTAAGCTTGGTCATACTACGGAGAGATGTTTCAGGAGACAGCGTGATGTGAACAAAAAGGAGTCTTTAAATATTCAGTCAATTGGTCTAGTGTCCACCCTTGAGAGTTCCCAGAATTCTTTAACTGAGTTAACTGAACCTGCTTTGAGGGGTAACTTAAATTCTCATGATGGAGCTCCTCTTTTGAGCAGTAACGTGGGTGACACTCTCAAGAGTTCATGTGCTAATTTCCTGTCTGATGGTTTTGTCAGTCCTCTGGACAGTAATGACAGGAAATCAGTTAAAATAAATCGTGATACAGGTGCTTGCCAATCCCTTATGCTGACCAGTGTTCTAGGCTCTAATGTTAATTCCTCTGATGAAACTGTAATCTTACAAGGTGTAGGAAATAATTACTTCTCTGTCCCTCTGTGCAGAGTGAATTTAGAGTCTGGTTTTGTTAATGGTTCCGTTATGGTTGGGTTGGTTGAGACACTCCCAATGTCAGGTGTAACTTTCTTACTTGGAAATGATATTGGTGGAAGTCAAGTGTGTCCAGCTCCTCAGTTGTCTAGTGAGCCAGTGGCTGTGACCCGGGATTGCGATGTCCCTGATGTGTTCCCTGCATGTGCTGTCACTAGGGCTAAGTCTAATGTTACTGGTGATTTAGAGGATAATGATGATGATGATGTTATCCTAGCTGACACTTTTCTTGCTAATTTGGACCACTCACCAGATGAGGCAGTACCCCGTAGTGTTGATAATTTGTCTCGTCAAGAGTTGGTTGAGTTGCAGGTTGCTGACCCTGAGTTGAAAGGTCTAGCTAACTCTGCTTACAGTGAAGAAGAGTCAGCCGGTGCTTCTACTTGTTATTATGTAAAGTCAGGAGGGCTTATGAGGAAGTGGAGACCCCCAACAGCATCAGCCGACTGTGAATGGGAGGTTGTACATCAAGTTGTCATCCCTCGTGTTTGTAGGCAGGATATCATTAGAGTGGCTCATGATTCCAGTTTGGCAGGACACCTTGGAGTGAGGAAGACTGTGGCACGCCTTTTGAAACACTTCTACTGGCCAGGTATCTTCAGGGATGTTTCCTGGTATTGTAAGTCTTGTCACACCTGTCAAGTTGTGGGGAAGTGTAATCAGACCGAAAAGGTTGCACCTCTAGTTCCCATTCCTCCTTTTGAGGCGCCTTTCACCTGTGTGTTGGTGGATATTGTGGGCCCTCTTCCTAAGACTTCTTCAGGATTTTCTTATGTGTTGACCCTGATTGATATGGCTACTCGTTATCCTGAAGCCATTCCACTTAGAAATATCTCAGCAAAGAACGTGGTTAAGGAAATGCTAGGGTTCTTCACAAAGTTTGGTCTGCCCAAGGAGGTACAGTCAGACCGGGAAGTAATTTCATGTCAAATGTTT
>NW_027643937.1:0-4995 GCF_032717465.1 Coenobita brevimanus
ACCCAACATGCTACGCCACCTCCGGATGAACTGCCTCAGAAATCGTCCCTAGACTGGTGTAAACCTTTTATATGTCACGGCACAGTGAAAATTCATGGGATCAGTTATCCAGTTACTGTGGCTCGTGATACCTGTGCACAACAGTCTGTGTGCAGAAACGTGACTGGAGGGCCTGTAAACTCAGGGGAAGTATGTGCTGTGTAGAGGCATGAACTCAGATGAATACTATGATTATGTTCATGTGGAACTCGATTGCCCCATTGTTCAGGCTGCAGCTCAAGTAGCTGTTGCTGATGTAATGCCAGTAGAGGGGGTTGATTTTCTGCTGGTGACCGACCTGGCTGGGGAGAAAGTATTTCCATCTCTTCCCCCACCAGTTGTTGTGGCAGAGAAGTGTTTTGACGCCCCAGAAATTGGTATTGAAGTTGATGCAGAAGTGGAAGCCATGTTCCCGGTCTGTGCAATTACAAGATCTATGGCACAGGTTGCAGCCCGGGAGGAAGAACTGGTGAAGTCACAGGTTCTTGGGGTCGACTGTGATGAGGCAGGGCCACCAATGGAGGAACCTAGTGAGCAGAGTGTTGCTGTGGTGGGTGAGGAGAGTGGGAATGCGTGCATGGGCGCCGCCCCACTTCCCACTCAGGACACTAGAGGTGGTGCTGAGTGTGTCTGTGTGGAGACTGAACCCAGCCCATCGACTGAATTAGGAGAATTTCAGGACGCTGGGGTCGACTGCGGGGATGCAGGACCACCGTCAAACGCGCCTGAGGAACAGAGTGTCACTGTTGAGGGTAGAGGTGATGATGATGTCAGTGTGGAGTCTGACATTCCTTCCCCTGTCGAGTGTACTAGAGGTGGCGCTGAGATTGATCGCCCTTCGCAATCCAGTGTCCCGACCAGTCCCTTATTTCAGTCCTCAGTAGAGCTGGCGGGTGTTGGGCCAGCAGAATTGAGGGTGAAGCAACAGGAGGATGTAACATTAAAGCCCTTGTTTGCTCGAGTAGGGGAAGAAAGAAGTATGGAGTGTGGTAAGGAGGAGTTCCTGATTAAAGACAATGTTTTACATCGCCGATGGACGCCCACTGGCGCCACGGTGGATGGAGGAGTGGGTGAGTTAGTGCAGGTGGTGGTTCCTGTGCAGTATAGGGTGCCGTTAATACAGTTAGCACATGAGGGACCTTTAGCAGGTCACTTGGGAAACAGAAAGACAGTGCAGCGCTTAAGATATAATTTTTGGTGGCCAAGTATGCCGGGACAAGTTGCTGCGTACATCAAGAGCTGTCACACGTGTCAGATAGTGGGCAAGCCTAATCAAGTTCTTCCTGTGGCCCCTTTGATTCCCATTCCTGCAGTTGAACCTCCGTTTACCCGGGTAATCATTGATATCGTGGGCCCTTTACCTCCTACTTCTGCTGGAAACAAGTATTTGTTAACCATAATGGATGTTACAACGCGATACCCAGAGGCTATACCAATCAGAAGCATGCAGGCGAAGTCAGTAGTCAAGCAACTTATCCTGTTCTTTACTCATTTTGGCCTGCCCAAGGAGTTGCAGTCAGACCGTGGAGTGAATTTTACATCTAATTTGTTTAAGCAGACAATGACAGAGTTGGGCATCAAACACATTTTGTCCAGTGCCTACCATCCGCAGTCACAAGGTGCCCTGGAGAGGCATCATCAGACCTTAAAGACCATGCTGCGCAGCTTCTGCTATGATAGTGGAAAGGATTGGGACCTAGCGGTACCCTTTGTTATGTTTGCAGTGAGAGAGGTACCAACTGAGTCGTTAGGGTTTTCACCCAATGAGTTAGTGTTTGGCCACAGAGTTCGTGGTCTCTTGGATGTGGTGCGAGAGGCATGGAGTAACAACAAATCTGGCAACCAGGAATCCCTGCTTGACTATGTCTGCAGCACTCGGGAGAGACTGCATTGCGCTTTAGAGCTTGCCCGTGACAATCTAATCGGGGCTCAAGCGAAAATGAAGGCTCTTTACGATAAGAAGGTCAGAAGTCGTGAGTTTAAGCAAGGAGATGAAGTTTTGGCACTGCTGCCCATGCAAGGAAAACCTCTGGCGGCTAGATTCAGTGGTCCTTATATTGTGAAGAAGAGAGTTGGGGAACTTGACTATCTAATTGTTACCCCAGATAGGCGGAAGAGTACTCAGTTGTGCCACATTAATATGTTGAAGCCATACTACCGCCCAGTTGATTTTCATTGTGGGATGACTGCTGATGTCTCTCACCTGGGATGTGAAGGACGGGGAAGGGAGGACGTGGCATCAAGGGAACGTGCTGTGGAGGGAGCTGTTGGTGCCGGTGATGTGAGTAGTGGACCAGGGTTACAGCCACAGTCCCTGGAAGGTGACTTTGGAGTGGACGTTGAGGGAACCAGGGATAAGATGGCTCCTGTAGTTTTGGCGGTTGGTAGTGAGTTGGAGGAGCAGGAGGAAGTGCTTAGTCGTGGTGAGATGTTACCAGCTGACCTATGGGAGGGCAATGGTTATGCAGCTCTGGTGGAGAAATTGCGACACCTTGAGCCAGTAAAGCGAGAAGAGCTGTGCAACAGATTATGGAAACATCCGAAAGTTTTTGGAGATTCACCGGGATTGACAACTTGGGCTACTCATGACATTGACGTTGGGGATAGTAAGCCTGTAAAATTAGCTCCTTACCGCATCAACCCTATCAGACAGAAAGCTCTCAATAATGAGATCAAGTATATGTTGGACCATGGATTGATCAAGAGGAGTTTCAGTGAGTGGAGTTCACCAGTTACCTTGCAGCCGAAGCCAGATGGGAAGGTTAGGTTGTGTGTGGACTTCCGGAAAGTTAATTCACTGTCTAAGACCGATGCTTATCCTTTACCTCGGGTCGATGACTCCGTGGACAAGGTGGGAAATGCCACTTATATCACCAAACTTGACTTAGTAAAAGGATACTGGCAGGTCCCGCTGACGGAACGGGCTAAACAAGTGGCTAGCTTTGTTGTCAGTGGTGCAGTATATCAGTGCCAGGTGATGCCTTATGGATTGAAGAATGCTCCAGCCACTTTCCAGAGGCTTATGGATAAAGTGGTGGATGGCATACCCAATTGTGTCGTTTACATCGATGATGTCATTGTGTATGACACCAAGTGGGAGGAGCACCTTGATCATGTGGAAATGCTCATTAAGCGGTTGGAGGAAGCTGGCTTAGTAGTCAACTTAGACAAGTGCGAGTTCGTACGTGCTAAGGTCCAGTACCTTGGATTTGTTGTGGGACATGGGCAAGTGGCTCCACCTCGGGCTAAGGTGGATGCCATTTCCAACTTTGCAGCACCCCAGTGTCGCCATGCCCTCCAGCGATTTTTGGGCATGATCGGCTATTACCGAAGATTCATTGGGAATTATTCCACAGTGCTTGCCCCTCTTACTGACTTATTGCGCAAGGATAAGAAGTGGCAGTGGACAGCCGAGTGTGAGCAAGCTTTTATTACGGTTAAGTCTCTGCTGTGCCACCACCCTATATTGCGTGCACCAGATTTTGACAAACCTTTTGTGCTGGCAGTTGATGCTAGCCGAGTAGGGGTAGGAGCAGTGTTGATGCAGCCAGATGAGGGCCAGGTTGAACATCCCATATCATACTTCTCAAAGAAGTTTAATAGAGCCCAGAAGAACTATTCCGTCATAGAGCAGGAGTTATTAGCGATTATCCTGGCCCTGCAACACTTTGCTGTCTACCTGCCCCCTTTTGGCCCTGTGATCAAGATTTATTCAGACCATCATCCCCTGCAGTTTTTGAACAAGTTTAAATTTAAGAACCAGCGTTTGACCCGCTGGAGTTTGCTTTTGCAAGAGTACAATTTAGAAGTTAGGCATATTTTTGCAAGAGTACAATTTAGAAGTTAGGCATATTAAAGGGACTGATAACGTAATTGCTGATTGTTTATCCAGGGAGGGGTCAGGGTCTTGATTCGAAAATTTTGATCCAGGGCTCAAAATTTTCCCTTGGAGAAGGGCGTGTTACATGTTGTCCACCTTTCCGTTCCCACGGGTGCAGCCGTTACAGCTGGGCTAGGGGATTATGCAGTATGTATCCGTGTCATTCGCGGAGTTTACATTAGCGAGTGTTACAAGTTCTTTTGTTTCTTTCGTTCCTGCCACTGAGGGCAATTTTATTTAATACCATGCTGAGAATGCATTTGATTATTTTGATTGTCTTGTGTGAGCTACCAGTATATGTAATGATGTTTTGCTTGCATTAGAAGTACCAATTTATTGTAGAGAGAGAGAGGCACGAATATAAGTTCTTATTAATTAATTTAATTCATGCGTTCGCGCTTGGCTGCACATGAGCCTAGCATCAGTGCAGTATCTTCCCAGCTAGCTTCCGTATCGTGCGTGTGTGCACACTCTCTCTCTCCCCAGTCATTTTTATGCCGAGCTGGCGTTTTTGTTTAAGTTTATTTTTATTCTTTTTGTTGCTGACTGAGGGAAGTAGATATTTTATTTGTTTTTGTGACCTTGTTGTCTTTGGAGGGCCAGTCTAGCTCACCGTAGTCTCTCGCTGCCTTAATTAACGTTCCCCAACACACGTACATACACACACACACCCCTAACCCCTACACAGTTTAATCCCATCTCTTTGCACAAGGCTAGTGAGAACTATCGTGAGCCATTAACTGCGTTCCCCCTTGGACACGGGTTAAGTAGAAAGTCGTCACCACCGGAAGTAAGTGGGAGGTGTTCCTGTATACTGTCTCTTGCGGTATTAATTCCGGTAGTGACGATAGTAGGCTAGATCTATAGGTAGGTTGTTCCGTTTTATTATCAAAGTACAGAGTGTTGCGTTCTTAAGTAAGTACCTTTCCGTTGCGCAGTTTTTCTCTAGTTTGCGGAGTGTCAGTGCCGGGGTCTGCGTTATTTTTGCAACGCAGTGGAGGCCGATCATCTAAGGCTGACTTGTTGTCTTTTTGTAATAGCCCCGGGCTGGCGCCACCGTAACAGTGGCGACCTCG